>NW_027120350.1:5000-15000 GCF_038355195.1 Osmerus mordax | reverse complement strand
TGGCAAACTTGACACCCCCGTGTTCCCCTGGTCCAGACCTTTCCAACGCCGCCTGAGTCAAGGTGCTACGACGTCCCCAAGTGGGGATGCCTGTAGATGAGCACATTTTCCCAACTTTGAATGTAAGTTTCCAGTATCATTGAAAATGTGGCCTCAAACGAGCAGTTTTGCCCCCGAACGTGGGATTTGGCTGGGGACGGTTTCTATATTCAAGTTGGGATGGGGGGCACCGAGGTGAGTGGTGGTTGTCCCCGAAAAAGCCCTCCCCTTTTCCGTAGCCCCGTTTAAAGTTTTGTTTGGGCTCCTGTTCAGCGGGGATGCGCGTGCGCGTGGCAACCTTGACACGCCCGTGTTCCCCTGGACCAGACCTTTCTAACGCCGCCTGAGTTAAGGTGCTACGACGTCCCTAAGTGGAGATGCCTGTAAATGAACACCTTTTCCCAACTTTGCACGTTTCCAGCTTGAGAGGAAAAGGGGCTTAAAATTCACAGTTATTCGCCCGAACGTGGGATTTCGCTGGGGACGGTTTCTAAGTTCAAGTTGGGACGGGGGGCACCGAGGTGAGTGGTGGTTGTCCCCGAAAAAGCCCTCCCCTTTTCCGTAGCCCCGTTTAAAGTTTTGTTTGGGCTCCTGTTCAGCGGGGAAGCGCGTGCGCGTGGCAACCTTGACACGCCCGTGTTCCCCTGGACCAGACCTTTCTAACGCCGCCTGAGTTAAGGTGCTACGACGTCCCCAAGTGGGGATGCCTGTAGATGAGCACATTTTCCCAACTTTGAATGTAAGTTTCCAGTATCATTGAAAATGTGGCCTCAAACGAGCAGTTTTGCCCCCGAACGTGGGATTTGGCTGGGGACGGTTTCTATATTCAAGTTGGGATGGGGGGCACCGAGGTGAGTGGTGGTTGTCCCCGAAAAAGCCCTCCCCTTTTCCGTAGCCCCGTTTAAAGTTCTGTTTGGGCTCCTGTTCAGCGGGGAAGCGCGTGCGCGTGGCAAACTTGACACCCCCGTGTTCCCCTGGTCCAGACCTTTCCAACGCCGCCTGAGTCAAGGTGCTACGACGTCCCCAAGTGGGGATGCCTGTAGATGAGCACATTTTCCCAACTTTGAATGTAAGTTTCCAGTATCATTGAAAATGTGGCCTCAAACGAGCAGTTTTGCCCCCGAACGTGGGATTTGGCTGGGGACGGTTTCTATATTCAAGTTGGGATGGGGGGCACCGAGGTGAGTGGTGGTTGTCCCCGAAAAAGCCCTCCCCTTTTCCGTAGCCCCGTTTAAAGTTTTGTTTGGGCTCCTGTTCAGCGGGGATGCGCGTGCGCGTGGCAACCTTGACACGCCCGTGTTCCCCTGGACCAGACCTTTCTAACGCCGCCTGAGTTAAGGTGCTACGACGTCCCTAAGTGGAGATGCCTGTAAATGAACACCTTTTCCCAACTTTGCACGTTTCCAGCTTGAGAGGAAAAGGGGCTTAAAATTCACAGTTATTCGCCCGAACGTGGGATTTCGCTGGGGACGGTTTCTAAGTTCAAGTTGGGACGGGGGGCACCGAGGTGAGTGGTGGTTGTCCCCGAAAAAGCCCTCCCCTTTTCCGTAGCCCCGTTTAAAGTTTTGTTTGGGCTCCTGTTCAGCGGGGAAGCGCGTGCGCGTGGCAACCTTGACACGCCCGTGTTCCCCTGGACCAGACCTTTCTAACGCCGCCTGAGTTAAGGTGCTACGACGTCCCCAAGTGGGGATGCCTGTAGATGAGCACATTTTCCCAACTTTGAATGTAAGTTTCCAGTATCATTGAAAATGTGGCCTCAAACGAGCAGTTTTGCCCCCGAACGTGGGATTTGGCTGGGGACGGTTTCTATATTCAAGTTGGGATGGGGGGCACCGAGGTGAGTGGTGGTTGTCCCCGAAAAAGCCCTCCCCTTTTCCGTAGCCCCGTTTAAAGTTCTGTTTGGGCTCCTGTTCAGCGGGGAAGCGCGTGCGCGTGGCAAACTTGACACCCCCGTGTTCCCCTGGTCCAGACCTTTCCAACGCCGCCTGAGTCAAGGTGCTACGACGTCCCCAAGTGGGGATGCCTGTAGATGAGCACATTTTCCCAACTTTGAATGTAAGTTTCCAGTATCATTGAAAATGTGGCCTCAAACGAGCAGTTTTGCCCCCGAACGTGGGATTTGGCTGGGGACGGTTTCTATATTCAAGTTGGGATGGGGGGCACCGAGGTGAGTGGTGGTTGTCCCCGAAAAAGCCCTCCCCTTTTCCGTAGCCCCGTTTAAAGTTTTGTTTGGGCTCCTGTTCAGCGGGGATGCGCGTGCGCGTGGCAACCTTGACACGCCCGTGTTCCCCTGGACCAGACCTTTCTAACGCCGCCTGAGTTAAGGTGCTACGACGTCCCTAAGTGGAGATGCCTGTAAATGAACACCTTTTCCCAACTTTGCACGTTTCCAGCTTGAGAGGAAAAGGGGCTTAAAATTCACAGTTATTCGCCCGAACGTGGGATTTCGCTGGGGACGGTTTCTAAGTTCAAGTTGGGACGGGGGGCACCGAGGTGAGTGGTGGTTGTCCCCGAAAAAGCCCTCCCCTTTTCCGTAGCCCCGTTTAAAGTTTTGTTTGGGCTCCTGTTCAGCGGGGAAGCGCGTGCGCGTGGCAACCTTGACACGCCCGTGTTCCCCTGGACCAGACCTTTCTAACGCCGCCTGAGTTAAGGTGCTACGACGTCCCCAAGTGGGGATGCCTGTAGATGAGCACATTTTCCCAACTTTGAATGTAAGTTTCCAGTATCATTGAAAATGTGGCCTCAAACGTGCAGTTTTGCCCCCGAACGTGGGGAACGTGGGATTTGGCTGGGGACGGTTTCTATATTCAAGTTGGGATGGGGGGCACCGAGGTGAGTGGTGGTTGTCCCCGAAAAAGCTCTCCCCTTTTCCGTAGCCCCGTTTAAAGTTTTGTTTGGGCTCCTGTTCAGCGGGGAAGCGCGTGCGCGTGGCAAACTTGACACCCCCGTGTTCCCCTGGTCCAGACCTTTCCAACGCCGCCTGAGTCAAGGTGCTACGACGTCCCCAAGTGGGGATGCCTGTAGATGAGCACATTTTCCCAACTTTGAATGTAAGTTTCCAGTATCATTGAAAATGTGGCCTCAAACGAGCAGTTTTGCCCCCGAACGTGGGATTTGGCTGGGGACGGTTTCTATATTCAAGTTGGGATGGGGGGCACCGAGGTGAGTGGTGGTTGTCCCCGAAAAAGCCCTCCCCTTTTCCGTAGCCCCGTTTAAAGTTCTGTTTGGGCTCCTGTTCAGCGGGGAAGCGCGTGCGCGTGGCAAACTTGACACCCCCGTGTTCCCCTGGTCCAGACCTTTCCAACGCCGCCTGAGTCAAGGTGCTACGACGTCCCCAAGTGGGGATGCCTGTAGATGAGCACATTTTCCCAACTTTGAATGTAAGTTTCCAGTATCATTGAAAATGTGGCCTCAAACGAGCAGTTTTGCCCCCGAACGTGGGATTTGGCTGGGGACGGTTTCTATATTCAAGTTGGGATGGGGGGCACCGAGGTGAGTGGTGGTTGTCCCCGAAAAAGCCCTCCCCTTTTCCGTAGCCCCGTTTAAAGTTTTGTTTGGGCTCCTGTTCAGCGGGGATGCGCGTGCGCGTGGCAACCTTGACACGCCCGTGTTCCCCTGGACCAGACCTTTCTAACGCCGCCTGAGTTAAGGTGCTACGACGTCCCTAAGTGGAGATGCCTGTAAATGAACACCTTTTCCCAACTTTGCACGTTTCCAGCTTGAGAGGAAAAGGGGCTTAAAATTCACAGTTATTCGCCCGAACGTGGGATTTCGCTGGGGACGGTTTCTAAGTTCAAGTTGGGACGGGGGGCACCGAGGTGAGTGGTGGTTGTCCCCGAAAAAGCCCTCCCCTTTTCCGTAGCCCCGTTTAAAGTTTTGTTTGGGCTCCTGTTCAGCGGGGAAGCGCGTGCGCGTGGCAACCTTGACACGCCCGTGTTCCCCTGGACCAGACCTTTCTAACGCCGCCTGAGTTAAGGTGCTACGACGTCCCCAAGTGGGGATGCCTGTAGATGAGCACATTTTCCCAACTTTGAATGTAAGTTTCCAGTATCATTGAAAATGTGGCCTCAAACGAGCAGTTTTGCCCCCGAACGTGGGATTTGGCTGGGGACGGTTTCTATATTCAAGTTGGGATGGGGGGCACCGAGGTGAGTGGTGGTTGTCCCCGAAAAAGCCCTCCCCTTTTCCGTAGCCCCGTTTAAAGTTCTGTTTGGGCTCCTGTTCAGCGGGGAAGCGCGTGCGCGTGGCAAACTTGACACCCCCGTGTTCCCCTGGTCCAGACCTTTCCAACGCCGCCTGAGTCAAGGTGCTACGACGTCCCCAAGTGGGGATGCCTGTAGATGAGCACATTTTCCCAACTTTGAATGTAAGTTTCCAGTATCATTGAAAATGTGGCCTCAAACGAGCAGTTTTGCCCCCGAACGTGGGATTTGGCTGGGGACGGTTTCTATATTCAAGTTGGGATGGGGGGCACCGAGGTGAGTGGTGGTTGTCCCCGAAAAAGCCCTCCCCTTTTCCGTAGCCCCGTTTAAAGTTTTGTTTGGGCTCCTGTTCAGCGGGGATGCGCGTGCGCGTGGCAACCTTGACACGCCCGTGTTCCCCTGGACCAGACCTTTCTAACGCCGCCTGAGTTAAGGTGCTACGACGTCCCTAAGTGGAGATGCCTGTAAATGAACACCTTTTCCCAACTTTGCACGTTTCCAGCTTGAGAGGAAAAGGGGCTTAAAATTCACAGTTATTCGCCCGAACGTGGGATTTCGCTGGGGACGGTTTCTAAGTTCAAGTTGGGACGGGGGGCACCGAGGTGAGTGGTGGTTGTCCCCGAAAAAGCCCTCCCCTTTTCCGTAGCCCCGTTTAAAGTTTTGTTTGGGCTCCTGTTCAGCGGGGAAGCGCGTGCGCGTGGCAACCTTGACACGCCCGTGTTCCCCTGGACCAGACCTTTCTAACGCCGCCTGAGTTAAGGTGCTACGACGTCCCCAAGTGGGGATGCCTGTAGATGAGCACATTTTCCCAACTTTGAATGTAAGTTTCCAGTATCATTGAAAATGTGGCCTCAAACGTGCAGTTTTGCCCCCGAACGTGGGATTTGGCTGGGGACGGTTTCTAAATTCAAGTTGGGATGGGGGGCACCGAGGTGAGTGGTGGTTGTCCCCGAAAAAGCCCTCCCCTTTTCCGTAGCCCCGTTTAAAGTTCTGTTTGGGCTCCTGTTCAGCGGGGAAGCGCGTGCGCGTGGCAAACTTGACACCCCCGTGTTCCCCTGGTCCAGACCTTTCCAACGCCGCCTGAGTCAAGGTGCTACGACGTCCCCAAGTGGGGATGCCTGTAGATGAGCACATTTTCCCAACTTTGAATGTAAGTTTCCAGTATCATTGAAAATGTGGCCTCAAACGAGCAGTTTTGCCCCCGAACGTGGGATTTGGCTGGGGACGGTTTCTATATTCAAGTTGGGATGGGGGGCACCGAGGTGAGTGGTGGTTGTCCCCGAAAAAGCCCTCCCCTTTTCCGTAGCCCCGTTTAAAGTTTTGTTTGGGCTCCTGTTCAGCGGGGATGCGCGTGCGCGTGGCAACCTTGACACGCCCGTGTTCCCCTGGACCAGACCTTTCTAACGCCGCCTGAGTTAAGGTGCTACGACGTCCCTAAGTGGAGATGCCTGTAAATGAACACCTTTTCCCAACTTTGCACGTTTCCAGCTTGAGAGGAAAAGGGGCTTAAAATTCACAGTTATTCGCCCGAACGTGGGATTTCGCTGGGGACGGTTTCTAAGTTCAAGTTGGGACGGGGGGCACCGAGGTGAGTGGTGGTTGTCCCCGAAAAAGCCCTCCCCTTTTCCGTAGCCCCGTTTAAAGTTTTGTTTGGGCTCCTGTTCAGCGGGGAAGCGCGTGCGCGTGGCAACCTTGACACGCCCGTGTTCCCCTGGACCAGACCTTTCTAACGCCGCCTGAGTTAAGGTGCTACGACGTCCCCAAGTGGGGATGCCTGTAGATGAGCACATTTTCCCAACTTTGAATGTAAGTTTCCAGTATCATTGAAAATGTGGCCTCAAACGAGCAGTTTTGCCCCCGAACGTGGGATTTGGCTGGGGACGGTTTCTATATTCAAGTTGGGATGGGGGGCACCGAGGTGAGTGGTGGTTGTCCCCGAAAAAGCCCTCCCCTTTTCCGTAGCCCCGTTTAAAGTTCTGTTTGGGCTCCTGTTCAGCGGGGAAGCGCGTGCGCGTGGCAAACTTGACACCCCCGTGTTCCCCTGGTCCAGACCTTTCCAACGCCGCCTGAGTCAAGGTGCTACGACGTCCCCAAGTGGGGATGCCTGTAGATGAGCACATTTTCCCAACTTTGAATGTAAGTTTCCAGTATCATTGAAAATGTGGCCTCAAACGAGCAGTTTTGCCCCCGAACGTGGGATTTGGCTGGGGACGGTTTCTATATTCAAGTTGGGATGGGGGGCACCGAGGTGAGTGGTGGTTGTCCCCGAAAAAGCCCTCCCCTTTTCCGTAGCCCCGTTTAAAGTTTTGTTTGGGCTCCTGTTCAGCGGGGATGCGCGTGCGCGTGGCAACCTTGACACGCCCGTGTTCCCCTGGACCAGACCTTTCTAACGCCGCCTGAGTTAAGGTGCTACGACGTCCCTAAGTGGAGATGCCTGTAAATGAACACCTTTTCCCAACTTTGCACGTTTCCAGCTTGAGAGGAAAAGGGGCTTAAAATTCACAGTTATTCGCCCGAACGTGGGATTTCGCTGGGGACGGTTTCTAAGTTCAAGTTGGGACGGGGGGCACCGAGGTGAGTGGTGGTTGTCCCCGAAAAAGCCCTCCCCTTTTCCGTAGCCCCGTTTAAAGTTTTGTTTGGGCTCCTGTTCAGCGGGGAAGCGCGTGCGCGTGGCAACCTTGACACGCCCGTGTTCCCCTGGACCAGACCTTTCTAACGCCGCCTGAGTTAAGGTGCTACGACGTCCCCAAGTGGGGATGCCTGTAGATGAGCACATTTTCCCAACTTTGAATGTAAGTTTCCAGTATCATTGAAAATGTGGCCTCAAACGAGCAGTTTTGCCCCCGAACGTGGGATTTGGCTGGGGACGGTTTCTATATTCAAGTTGGGATGGGGGGCACCGAGGTGAGTGGTGGTTGTCCCCGAAAAAGCCCTCCCCTTTTCCGTAGCCCCGTTTAAAGTTCTGTTTGGGCTCCTGTTCAGCGGGGAAGCGCGTGCGCGTGGCAAACTTGACACCCCCGTGTTCCCCTGGTCCAGACCTTTCCAACGCCGCCTGAGTCAAGGTGCTACGACGTCCCCAAGTGGGGATGCCTGTAGATGAGCACATTTTCCCAACTTTGAATGTAAGTTTCCAGTATCATTGAAAATGTGGCCTCAAACGAGCAGTTTTGCCCCCGAACGTGGGATTTGGCTGGGGACGGTTTCTATATTCAAGTTGGGATGGGGGGCACCGAGGTGAGTGGTGGTTGTCCCCGAAAAAGCCCTCCCCTTTTCCGTAGCCCCGTTTAAAGTTTTGTTTGGGCTCCTGTTCAGCGGGGATGCGCGTGCGCGTGGCAACCTTGACACGCCCGTGTTCCCCTGGACCAGACCTTTCTAACGCCGCCTGAGTTAAGGTGCTACGACGTCCCTAAGTGGAGATGCCTGTAAATGAACACCTTTTCCCAACTTTGCACGTTTCCAGCTTGAGAGGAAAAGGGGCTTAAAATTCACAGTTATTCGCCCGAACGTGGGATTTCGCTGGGGACGGTTTCTAAGTTCAAGTTGGGACGGGGGGCACCGAGGTGAGTGGTGGTTGTCCCCGAAAAAGCCCTCCCCTTTTCCGTAGCCCCGTTTAAAGTTTTGTTTGGGCTCCTGTTCAGCGGGGAAGCGCGTGCGCGTGGCAACCTTGACACGCCCGTGTTCCCCTGGACCAGACCTTTCTAACGCCGCCTGAGTTAAGGTGCTACGACGTCCCCAAGTGGGGATGCCTGTAAATGAACACCTTTTCCCAACTTTGAATGTAAGTTTCCAGTATCATTGAAAATGTGGCCTCAAACGTGCAGTTTTGCCCCCGAACGTGGGATTTGGCTGGGGACGGTTTCTAAATTCAAGTTGGGATGGGGGGCACCGAGGTGAGTGGTGGTTGTCCCCGAAAAAGCCCTCCCCTTTTCCGTAGCCCCGTTTAAAGTTTTGTTTGGGCTCCTGTTCAACGGGGATGCGCGTGCGCGTGGCAAACATGACACGCCCGTGTTCCCCTGGACCAGACCTTTCTAACGCCACCTGAGTTAAGGTGCTACGACGTCCCCAAGTGGGGATGCCTCTAAATGAAGCCAATTTCTCCTATTTGAATGCACTCTCCCAGCCCAGAGAGGCATGTGCCTTAAAATTCACAGTTATTCACCCGAACGTGGGATTTTGTTGAGGACGGTTTCTAAATTCAAGTTGGAACAGGGGGCACCGACGTGAGTGGTGTTTGTCCCCGAAAAAGCTCTCCCCTTTTCCGTAGCCCCGTTTAAAGTTTTGTTTGGGCTCCTGTTTAGCGGGGATGCGCGTGCGCGTGGCAACCTTGACACGCCCGTGTTCCCCTGGACCAGACCTTTCTAACGCCGCCTGAGTTAAGGTGCTACGACGTCCCTAAGTGGAGATGCCTGTAAATGAACACCTTTTCCCAACTTTGAATGTAAGTTTCCAGTATCATTGAAAATGTGGCCTCAAACGAGCAGTTTTGCCCCCGAACGTGGGATTTGGCTGGGGACGGTTTCTAAATTCAAGTTGGGATGGGGGGAACCGAGGTGAGTGGTGGTTGTCCCCGAAAAAGCCCTCCCCTTTTCCGTAGCCCCGTTTAAAGTTTTGTTTGGGCTCCTGTTCAGCGGGGATGCGCGTGCGCGTGGCAACCTTGACACGCCCGTGTTCCCCTGGACCAGACCTTTCTAACGCCACCCGAGTCAAGGTGCTACGACGTCCCTAAATGGGGATGCCTGTAGATGAGCACATTTTCCCAGCTTTGAATGTAAGTTTCCAGCATCATTGAAAATGTGGCCTCAAACGTGCAGTTTTGCGCCCGAACGTGGGATTTTGTTGAGGACGGTTTCTAAATTCAAGTTAGCATAAGGGGCACACGTGTGAGTTGTTATTTTCCCAGGATTGATGGTTTCCAATTCGGTAGCTCCGTTTAAAGTTTTGTTTGGGCTCCTGTTTAGCGGGGATGCGCGTGCGCGTGGCAACCTTGACACGCCCGTGTTCCCCTGGACCAGACCTTTCCAACGCCACCCGAGTCAAGGTGCTACGACGTCCCTAAGTGGGGATGCCTGTAGATGAGCACATTTTCCCAGCTTTGAATGTAAGTTTCCAGCATCATTGAAAATGTGGCCTCAAACGTGCAGTTTTGCGCCCGAACGTGGGATTTTGTTGAGGACGGTTTCTAAATTCAAGTTAGCATAAGGGGCACACGTGTGAGTTGTTATTTTCCCAGGATTGATGGTTTCCAATTCGGTAGCTCCGTTTAAAGTTTTGTTTTGGCCCCTGTTTAGCGGGGATGCGCGTGCGCGTGGCAAACTTGACACGCCCGTGTTCCCCTGGACCAGACCTTTCCAACGCCACCCGAGTTAAGGTGCTACGACGTCCCTAAGTGGAGATGCCTCTAAATGAAGCCAATTTCTCCTATTTGAATGCACTCTCCCAGCCCAGAGAGGCATGTGCCTTAAAATTCACAGTTATTCACCCGAACGTGGGATTTTGTTGAGGACGGTTTCTAAATTCAAGTTAGAATAAGGGGCACACGTGTGAGTTGTTATTTTCCCAGGATTGATGATTTCCAATTCGGTAGCTCCGTTTAAAGTTTTGTTTCGCTTCCCGTTTTCGTTGCGTAGCTCTGATTTGGCTGGGGATAGTTTTATACACTGCTTTAGAGTAAGACACATACGTGCGAGTTGTTTTCACATTGGAATTGACGATAGCCATTTCGGTGTTGACGTTTAACGTTTTCTTTCGCTTCCCGTTTC
>NW_027120349.1:0-62741 GCF_038355195.1 Osmerus mordax | reverse complement strand
CAGAACCAACTCCAATGGGATGGTGGTGGGTGGGGGGGGCACATTGTCTGAGTGAAATAGCAGCACATAACAGAACACTACTGTGTGTGTGTGTGTGGGGGGGGGGGGGGGTGAGTGTATTTGAGCATCTGTCTATCTGTCTGTCTGTGTGTTCATTCACTCAACATCCTTTATATTGCTCGAACCCATCTCCTTATCCCCCAATACTGGGTTGGTGGATGTGTCCCTCGGTGATGAGATCATCTCCCCTCGCCCTGGCTGGGGACAGGAAGCAGTGGAAACCTGAGGTATGATTGGTCACGCTGGCTCCAGGAGACAGGAAATGCAGAGCATCTGCTCAGAACATACCACAATCCATGAAGAAGCCGCAGCACCCCTCTTAAAGGGGTAGTTGAGTCTCAAAATACGTTTGTCAAGCATTTCTACTCCAAAAACAATCAAGTCAAAATCGTCATTTCCCAACACGTTCACACTCACAACTGGAAAACAAAATACTGAACAGAACAAAGATAACCAACAACTTGTCTCTGCTTCTGAACGGTTCATTTGGACCAGTGGATTCTTTATCAGACTGCCTTCGTCATTCTTCTAGATGATGTCAGACCTGGTCGCCAGCCACCGTTCACCGCGAGGCCCTAAGCTTTATCACAGTCGCTAAGATAACGGAAGCTTCCCGGTCCCCCTGGGTCGTGCCAGTTAGCAGGTGTCTATTCCTGTGCCCACGTTCCACTGGCAGGTCCATCTGTGGCCTGGATGTCTGGGGGCATTCCTTTAGCAGGGCATCACAGGGGGATCATTAGGGGCATGGTGGTGGTGGGGGGGGTACTGTGTGTGTGTGTGTTGGAGGGGGGGGGTCAACTAATTTCATAACCAGTAAAAACCAAGAGAACATGTTCGGACAATGAATGCATAGCTGTTTCGCTCTCTCTCCCTCCCTCGACCCTTTTTCTCTTTCTCCGTCAACTTGTTCTCTCTCTTCCTACACCGTCTCTCTCTCTCCCTGTGACCCCTCTCTTTCCCGCCAACCCCCCCTCTTCCTTCACCCCCTCTCTCTCTCCCTCCACCCTCTCTCCCTCCCGTCTCTCCCTACATCCCTCCCTTCCGTCTCTCCCTACACCCCTTCTCTCTCACTCTCCACCCTCTCTCTCTCTCTCCTGTCCCCCATCCATCCATGTACATCCATCCATGTACAGCTTCCTCCTCCTGTTCGTCCTGTATAGCTAAACCCTACATAATCTCTCACACATAATCTATCACATAAATTTTCCAGATTATTCTGTCCAGCCCATCTCCTCCCAACCCCCTACCCCCTCACAAACACACACACACACACACACACACCATGTCGCCCTTTCTCTCTGTGTTTGTTTCAGTCTGTTCCGTGGTTCTGTAGCCAAACCCCACTGAGTGGAGCCGCACACCACAGCACTCCTCACTTTCCTGGAAATGGACTGAGCGTGTACCGCACGGCCCTTCTGATCCTCTACACCTTCATCTCACCCAGTCTCTCGCTCTCTGTCTCTGTTCGCTCTCTCCGGCCCTCCTGCCTTCTCAGTCTCTCTCTCTATCCCCTCTTCCCTTTGAACTTCTCCTTCTCTCTGCTTCTCTCTCTCCCTTCATTGTGACAGCTATGCAGATTTATGGTGCTCATGTCCAGGCTGTAATGCATGTCAGTCTGAGCTTTTCTGGCCAAGTGACATCAGCCCTGAGAATTGAGAATAGACTGAGCTCTGGTTACACACACACACGTAGGCCATGCATGCAAATACACACAGACACACAGGCCAGGCATGCAAACACGTACATGCACACAGACACGCACAGGCACAGACACAAATGATGCCTGGAGGCGAAAAAGCGGGATAGGACGAGGCATGCAGATAGCTCCTAGTGTATACACAAATAACAAATCTCATCGTAAAACACTGCATATTACTTTGGGACCAGGAGTAAGGACTAATTGTTTAGGCCACAGTAAATAGGCTGTAGTAGGGATGGAGAGCAGAATGATTGTATATGGAGAAAGAGAGGGAAAAGGGAGAGAAGGAGACAAAGAGCAAGACAGAGAGGGATGGATAGATGGATGGATGAAGGGAGGGTGTATAGGGTTACTGAGAGGCCTGTCGGGCATGTTTATCAGCAGTCAAGATCTTAATCTGAGCAGAAAGCACCGCGTTCGCTACAATTCGTCAATATTACTAGCACCACCTGCCACCATCTGCCCTCTCCCCCTCTGTCTTCCCCCTCTCTCCCACTCCTCTCCCCCTCTGTCTTCCCCCTCTCTCCCACTCCTCTCCCCCTCTCTCCCACTCCTCTCCCCCTCTGTCTTCCCCCTCTCTCCCACTCCTCTCCCCCTCTCTCCCACTCCTCTCCCCCTCTGTCTTCCCCCTCTCTCCCACTCCTCTCCCCCTCTGTCTTCCCCCTCTCTCCCACTCCTCTCCCCAATTACAACTTCTCCCTCTCTTCGCTACTGCTGTAGTTCCCCTTTCCCGCTAAATGTTATCCTCCATTTATCCCCACTTTCTTCTCCTCTTTGGACTGTGCTGTCTTCTTCTCCTCCGCTCCCCCCACCTCTCACTCCAACAACCCGGGTCCTGGGTGGGGAATAAGGACCCGGACGGCTCCACCGTCATCTCTGAGCTGGGGTGGTCGTGGAGTCTGGAGCAGACACACAGTCACACACACACACACACACACACACACACACACACACACCTGCAGGCATTGACCCCCCAAATCCCCCTACACTCACCTCTCACTTATCGGGCCAGGTTCTCAGCATGTCAGCACACTCTTATGCTGTGTCATTCACTCCCTGTGTGTTTGTATTGTGTGTGTGTGTGTTTGTCTGTCATCTCGCATGCCTGTCTGTCTCTGCGTGTGTGTGTGTTGGTGTTTGGTATGGATAGTGTTTACCCCAGAGGGCTTGTATGGGACACTGCTCCATTTAGGGGTGACTGGTGGTCTGGGAGGTCAAAGTTCATATAGTTTAGCACTGTCATAATAATGCCAGTGGATATCGATGTCCCTGTCTGTTTCTCCACAGACAGCTGCCGTAGCATCAACCGTAATGTCCCGGAGCTAAAGGTAAACTATTCTGTCGGCTGTTTGGATGCGATAATTAATAGATAGATGCTTGGGGGTCGGAGCTGTAGAACACGTGCTGTCAGCTACCTGTAGGTGCAGAGAGAGTCAGTGTTCTTCACAGTCTCTCTCCCTGTCTCTCCATCTCCTTGTGTCTTTTTCTCTCTATGTCTGTCTGTTTTTGCAGCTACAGGCCAGGCATGTGTGTGTGTGTGTTGGGAGGTGTTAGTGTGGTGTCAAGGGAACATGTCTGGGGGCTGTGAGAGCAGCAGTAGGAGGGGCAGATTTATTAGGGCATTGAGACTAATATTTACGTGACCTGCTTGGAGAATGCTCTGGGACAGGGAGAGGTGTCCAGTGCATCGCCTGCACAGGGGAACACAGCAGATTACCACACCAACAACATCTTATCTAGGGGCGCCCTAGTAGCTTACTGGGTAAAAGTGCGTACCACCAAGGCTAAGGCCTTCACACAGGGGCTTGGGTTCGATTCTGGCCCGGGTCATTTCCTGCATCTTGCCCCCCGCCCCCTCTCCCTGCTTTCCTGTCTCTCCCTCCAACTGTCTCTATAAATAAAAGCTGCAAAAAGCAACAAAAAAAAAGTCTTATCTACAGAGCTCTCATCCCTCCCTTCCTCTCTCTCTCTAAGCACTGCCATTCACCACTCATCCCGTCCACATTAGGGAGTATGAGCACAGTATGAGATCCTTCAACTCAATAGTGCTCCTGAAACATGCAAAGCCTCCCCCACACACACACACACGTACACACACACACGTACACACACACACGTACACACACACACGTACACACGTACACACACACACACCTCTGGAGTTGAGAGCCTACCAACACAACGTTGTCAATCTCACCTTTCGTTACAAAGATTTACTTCAATGTTGTTTTTGAAAGCAAAAATGTTTTATGTGGTGAGTGAAACGCCTTAAAGGAAAGGTCCTTCATTTATCCACCACAACTATATTTCAACCCTTGCACAAACAAGGTGTTTTGTGATGTATGATGTAGTGCAACAGACCAAAATAGCTATAGACCTGTAACAGGTGTAATTGCTCATGCAACAATTAAAGTAAGGGTTGCGGTGGTAATTTCGATTTATTTTCTTTTGGCACTTTCTCAAACCAAAACTCACCACGTTTTACATTTCCCTCTTTGATTCATGATAGGCTTGTTGTACATTGCAATAAATGCTTGTTTGCATGCTGCCAAGAGCGTGGATTCCTGTTTAGAACATCCTCTTCGGTTTATACATTCATTATAAACCCATTCATCATAAGATTATAGGCATTAATTAGCTTGCGTTGTTAAATAGGTAACAGTTAAAAGTTCAATATTGAGTACCAGCTGTTGCACTGGCACCCTTATGTGTACTACGCACCCCTAATCCTTTAATATGAATAGTCTGAGTTACAAAATATTTTAAGGGATGACTTATTTGAAAACTACCCAACAGATGTCTGGGGCATCAGGTGGCTGAGCGGTGAGGGAAGTGGGCTAGTAATCTGAAGGTTGCCAGGTCGATTCCCGGTCATGCCAAATGACGTTGTTTCCTTGGGCAAGGCACTTCACCCTACTTGCCTCGGGGAGAATGTCCCTGTACTTACTGTAAGTCGCTCTGGATAAGAGCATCTGTGATCTATTGCGATATAGCTGAAATATTTACAATTATTTTGGTGATTTTTAATTGTGCCGATCAAACAACAGCCCATATGGTTACTGCCACGCCCACATTATCTACTATCCATCCTCTATTTTATTACATATTGAGGGGAATAAGGGAGAGAAATAGAATTGACATTTTCTTAAAAGTAATTACAGGGACAGGTAAAGTTTATTAAAAGGTATTGTTTAGATAGTTTACAAAAGGAATCATTAGAAATTCTATACTTGATATTTGAAATGGACAGTTGATATTGCCCAAAATAAATAAGCTTTGATAAGGATCAAATGTATCCTGTTACTATGAATTGTTGTCGTACGCAAATTCTGTATTGTGCCTGTCAGTGTGGTGGCAAAAATGCAAAATGCTCTACTTTATCCTGAAACTAACAATATGTGCATCAGCCAGGATTATAACTGTCGTTAGTGTCAAATGTTAAAGGGCTCAGCATAAACCTTTGTAGAACACCTCAAAGCTGTTGCAAGTGAGAGGATAGGCTTTTGTTCATTTTTACTGTGTGTGTGTGTGTGTGTGTGCGCGCACTGGAACTCTTAACTACTATCTGTCACTGTCTGTAGGGTTCCCTGGATATCACGGTTAATGTCAGCATCACTGAGTGTCAGCTGGTATCACTCAGTGGTATCTCTGACTGGTATATCTCTCTGTGTGCGAAGGCTGTGCGTTTTGACCCTGACCCTGCATCTGTCCTGTTTCCCACACCTCTCTCCCTTTCTGGCGTGTGTGTGTGTGTCGGTGTGTGTGTGCGTGGTCAGCCCGTTCTGTGGTATGTTAATGGAATTTCGACTATTTGTCCAGGTCACTGTTGTTTGTGCCTCGTGAGGCGTCTCTGTAAATTCCCACTCAGCGAGGGAGATAAACACACACACACCTCCTGACGTCGCGACACACACCTTGTAAGGTGAAGAATGTGCTGGACCTCTGGTGTGTGTGACAAGCCCACATGTCAGATTTGCCACACTGTCCTTTTTACTCTCATAAATCATCGGTCAGAACTTTGTGTAGAGATTTGTTTTTTTATTTATCAGCAACAGATCTCATATCCATTTGAGATTCCTGCATCCTGACTGCGTAAAAGCACTTGTGCAAATGTGTATGCAAGGAGCAAGGTGACGGAAGAAGAGCCTCTGTATGTACACATGAACATGTATGTTTATTGACAATGTGACGTGAACGAGGTTGTTTCTTCTCTTACTCACGTCACATGCTTGTTTGGATGTGGAACATCACCTGATTGATGGGTTTCAACTCAGTGGGCTGGAGGGGCTCCAAGCCGGCTCTGCTTCCCCAGGGAAGACTATCACTTACGTCCAGAGAGAAGGACCAGAGCCCTTGGTCCCCACTGTAGGGGCCACCTGTACAAAATGCCTGGCCAAAGCTTTGCTCACTGCGATGCAACAGTCTCTGGGAAGTTGGAGACTCTCAAACGTTCCGTATGGGTTTATAAGCCACAGAAGCCCAAGAAAACAATTCCTCAGTCGCGTAAATTGACAGTAAATCTCCTTTGAATCTTTTGAAGCCTTTTAGCACCTCCAGGAAAGACACCGTATAGTGGCCTCAGTCGCCTGGTAAACAATGATAAACAGAGCGATCGCTTGACACAGCATGGAGGCCTTCTCTGGGGGAAAACATTTACCTCCAGCTGCCAGTCGAACAATATCAATTCTGTTTTACAATAAAGTGCTGGCAGAACAGAAACATGTTTAGGAAACTCATCCGTCCCTCTGGGCCAGTAGACGGTTGTTTATCCTCTGGCTCCTGCTCTCGCTAAAGGGATAATTCAATCAAATATATTACAGCTTCATAGAGGCTTAACCTTGCATCCATACTGGTACACCAGGACCCCGAGCACTGCTATGATGTCATCTATGGAGAGTTTTAAAACCACAATCAGTTTTGGAGCGAGAGGCAGAGTGGAAGTTTTTTTTTTCTCCCCGTTTGTGATTAGGTTGTGTCTAGGTTTTCCCCTGACCCCGTCCTCGAGACCTGAACAGCACTCTGACAGTGTGTTGATTGTGTTCAGGGTTCGTTCCCTCTCTCGTGCAGAGTCTGTGGGGGCAGGTAGCAGTGCAGAGCTGGAGATGTTGCCCAATAGCACTGTGTGTACGCTATACATCACTCACACACACACACACACACTCACATGCTCAAACACATGGATATGGATTGGGTCAGTACATGCGTGCGCACACAGTAAAGCACAAGGATGGGGCGGAGAGTGTAAATCAATGCTGTGTGGTGCCAGGTATCTCACAAACATCTTTGAGTGGTGAGCCATGAGTCAGTGTACAGGTAACTAATCATGGTACACACTAACGCACACACACACACACACATACTGTACATACTTACAGGGGCAAGTTTGCTTCAAACCAGTTCTGACAGAGATAACAGAACATGTTGTGCCTAATTCATCCTTATATACGGAAGATAGGGATGGGTGGAGGGAGGGATGGCGGAGGGATGACGGAGAAATGACGAAGAGATGATGCGAGAGACCTGAAAATGTAGACGACTTAGTATTCATAAATGTCAGAGGTGTGCGTGTGAACAGTATATATTCTACATGTTTGAGTGTGTGTGGGGAAGGGTTATGGACCACAGTCCATTGCCATGGTGCTTTTACTTCACACATCATACCGTTGTCGTAGAATCACATTTTCTGCTAAGTGTTTAAACTGGGAGAGTTTATCACGGAATAAACAGGAGTCTAATGTGTTTATCAGACACTGAACTACACACACCAACAGCTGTTTATGACACAGAGAGGTCGCCAACACCACAGCATGGAACAACAACACTTTTCGCGGAAAACGCTCAAAAAGACCGCATGTGAGGGACTGTGATGTTCATCTTTGGGGTGGATTCCTCCAAACATGGCAACCAAACGCTCTGCACTCCAAGCTAAAGGAAGATGTTCTCCATGTCTGAACTGGGTGAAGGGGGGTGTTTGTAAAACCAATTCCCCAAGCAAACATATCAATAAACACAATTCCACTTAACCGATATAAATACTCCATCAGAAAGACAAACCAAAATACATACACACACAAACAGCATCCTCCAGCCGGAACTTGTAACCCTGGACCTTGGCCAACCATTTTGATAACCACGCCATTGACCGTGAGGTTAGCCAGCCTCACGGCCTCATCATGTCCAATATTCAAGCTCTGTTTCACACAGTCCAGTACACCAACACATTGATCTCATAACTAAGACGCAGACATCCTGACAAAAAAAATGGCCTATGTTGATGACAAACAAATGGGATTTCTATGGACAGAAAACATAAGCTATGAGTTAACTCAGGCTCGTATTTGGTTCGAAAAAGGGAATCATTGCTGGCAGCTACGTTTTGTTTAGTTTAATCTCCTTTTCTGTTATTAAATTATCCCATTCATGCTTAAGTGTATTGGTGGAAGCATTGAGGGACAATGAGCGCACGGTTTTGCACCAGAAGAAGGGAGTCATACCCGTCTAACCCTATACACAGAAGTATAAATTAGCAAATATATCCTCTATGCTGTCTCACGATGATCCTGTTTCAAAGGGAAATATATCTTAAGGCATGCTTCTTAAGCTGATATATCTGCTCTGTGATTCAGAGTTAAAACCCCTACTTCTCTCTTCCAGTGTTCTGTTTAGTGTCAGTCTCTTAATATGACTCAGCGTATAACATTCCTTATCCGTTTACATGCGATGTTGTGCAAGAATCACAGTATGTTTTCACGACCCAGAACACTTGAACATTGAACATTACAGTAGCTTCTCCTTCCCTCTCCCCTACTCTCAAGTGGGTTGAGTAGGGTTACATCTTTCCAACCACTGACCCCTACCACTGCATCCTTTACCCACACCACCACCTTAAGTTCAGGTTACTTCATTTTTATCATAAAGACTAGCATATGATTGAGAGCACTCTTCACACATTTCACCAAAAGTGCAAACACACACAACCACATAAATACACAGACAGGTAAGCCAAGTGGTCGGATGGACTGACAGGAACAAATCATCCTCATCTCATCACTATCACTGCCAAACTGTCTGCTCAGAGCGCCAAGTTAGATCCATAGTTCCATAAAATCACCAAGAGCTAATGGAGCTGCTAGCCCTGTTAGCTTCAGCCCCAAGCTAAAGAGACCATGACCATCCCCATCATCCCCGCACAAGCACCTTCCCAAGCCTCTGGGGAAGGCTACATTCCTGGTCGGCGGGGAGGGGTTATAGATGATGGCCAGGAGAGAGAGACTCTCTAGGGGGAGAGGAGCCTATCTGCCTATCGTGTGAGGCAGGCAAGGAGTGCAAGCATTAGAAGTGGGGCTCTCTGGACCTGTCTGGATGCTGGAGAGAAAGAGGGAAAGGGTGAAGAGAGAGATACAGACAGAGCGAGAGACAGAGAGAGAGACAGAGAGTGGGAGACAGGAGAGACCAAAAAACAGAGAGAGAGAGAGAGAGAGAGAGAGAGAGGGGGATGAGAGAGAGACAGACAGAGAGAAAGGCCAGATGAGATTAGTCTACTTGAGTAGGCTCGATGAAACCCTTCAGCACACAGACAGCACTCATAAAGCTGAGAACTGTCTGTCTACCTTATCATTGAGACAGGGAGAGAGGGGGGCGGCTGCAATGCAACACAACAACTTTTTTCTTAGAGCACACACACTTCAATCCAACCTGGCTGGAGTGTACTGAGCGACATAACAACTTACGACATAAACGTGTCACTAATGTGTTTACTTATTAGTGACATCCCACTGTGTATGGCGGTGGACCACAATACGAGACAGCAGAATCATGATGCACCTATAGTGTGTATGCTAACAGACACTGTGGCGCAGGGAAATCTCAAAATGCAGATTGCCTAAGAGTGTCTTGCGTGTGTGTCTGTGTGTGAGTGTGTGTGTGTTGTTTGTGTTTAGTTGCTGGTCGCTGTGACAGAGACAGATGGGGTGTCTGAGAGGGAAAGATAGCCCACCAGCCAGCCAGCCTCACAAAGACACGCAGCATGCCCCCATCACACACACACACACACACACACACACACACACACAAACACACGCAGCATGCCCCCATCACACACACACACACACACACACACACACACACACACACACACACACACAGCATGCCCCCATCACACACACACACACACACATGCACACACACACACACACACACACAGCATGCCCCCATCACACACACACACACATGCACACACACACACACACACACACACACACACACACACACACACACAGCATGCCCCCATCACACACACACACACAGCATGCACCCAATACACACATACACAAAGACACACACATGTACACACAGCATGCACCCATCACACACACACACAGACACGCACACACAGAGACACACACACACAGAGACACACAGCATGCACACATACACAAAGACACACCCATGTACACACAGACACACAGCATGCACCCATCACACATATACACACACACACACATGCACACACAGACACACACATACACACAGAGACATGCATACACACGTTGGCATCCAACCAATCATGTGGATAAATGTACTAAACCCTTAACACAGACAAATAGGTGTGGATAAAGCCTGTCTGGGGGTCTGGAGAAAATTGTCGATTCATCACTAATTTCAAAACAAGCAGATTAAGACAAGACTGTTGAGGTATTCAGATGGACTTATGAGATTTGCTGGAGTATACAGTCCACCAGTGTATGAGATTTGTGAGAGTATAAGAGTGGAGTGGTGTGTGTGTACTCTACAGCATGTCAAAGCAGTAACAAGCCACTACTCTGCCAAACTGTCAGCTGTCTCTCCTCTCTCCTTCCTCCCCTCTGTTTGTCTCATTTCTTCCCTCTCCTCTCTCCTTCCTCCCCTCTGTTTGTCTCATTTCTTCCCTCTCCTCTCTCCTTCCTCCCCTCTGTTTGTCTCATTTCTTCCCTCTCCTCTCTCCTTCCTCCCCTCTGTTTGTCTCATTTCTTCCCTCTTCTCTCTCTCTCTTTTTTTTCTCCAGACTGTTGTTTCCTAACCATGATCATTACTACGCTCAATCACAAGCGCTCAACTGTGATTTAGGATTGGAAGTACACTGCATGGCAATCATTGGAGAGGGTCACTTCCAGAATAACTGGAAATGGTTTCAGTTGGTTTAAGGTCAGAGCGCCCTCGGGGAGACGTTGGGTCTGGGTTTCCGGGTGACCAGAAGACCCTCTCGGCTAGCACGCCGGGCTATTAGAACGTTTGAGCGTCCCTCTCGCCATGGCGATAAGATCAAGGCATTCCGGCGGCCAGAGCAGTCATTACCCTGCTCCTCAGACCATAATGTCCCCCCCATTAGAACCCAATCGCCACGGCAACGCAGCTGAGGACATTTAACTCGCTACACAGCAGCCTCTCTGGGTCACTGACACGCACTCACTCACACACACACACACACACACACACACACACACACACACATACAAGCACATTGCACAGACACGCTCACACATTGTATACAATATATATGGGGAGTCAGGTGGCTGAGTGGTGAGGGAATCGGGCTAGTAATCCGAAGGTTGCCAGTTCAATTCCCGGTCATGCCAACTGACGTTGTGTCCTTGGGCAAGGCACTTCACCCTACTTGCCTCGGGGGGAATGTCCCTGTACTTACTGTAAGTCGCTCTGGATAAGAGCGTCTGCTAAATGACTAAATGTAAATATATATACATATATACAGGATGGAATGGCTAGATGATGAAGTTAAAGATAGTGGTGTGCAACAGATCATGTAGAGGCATCACTGAACCTCTCTCTCTCTCTCTCTCTCTCTCTCTCTCTCTCTCTCTCTCTCTCTCTCTCTCTCTCTCTCTCTCTCTCTCTCTCTCTCTCTCTCACACACACACACACACACACACACACACACACACACACTCCTGCTATGACGAGTCAAGCCTGTCTGGGTCAGATTCCCACTGCTGACAGCAGGTCTTGTTGTGTGTATGACACTGTCTGGAAGACATGCCTCCCTGCTGACAGAGCAGGGTCACAGCCGCCAGGACAGCCGGACCATCAGTGGGCTATCAGTGAGTCAGGACGGCTAGCCCTTCCTGCTGATGAGTCACTATCCACTGCTCCTTCAGCCAAATGACAAAATAGCACAATCAAGTTTAATGAGTCACCGCTCAAGTCTGTACACACTGATATCAATACCAACACATTAGTGCACACACAGAGACAACTGTGTGTGTGCGTGTGTGTGTGTTGTGCTACAGTAGGCTAACCTTGTCCTGACCCTTCCTGACCATCTAGAGTCTCAAACACAAGACAAGAAACCTAGAGTATTCTGGTGCTTCAGCCTCAAACCAACTTGACCCTTTTATGCCAAGACCTACCCTGCTCTAACCATGGCCCGCACTGATCACCTTTACACACACACACACACACACACACACACACACACACACACACACACACACACACACACACACACACACACACACACACACACACACACACACACACACACACACACACACACACACACACACACACACACACACACACACACACACACACACACACACACACACACGTACACTAACCTCTTTGGTGGCACTTGCAGTCAACGCTTCGCACCGAATCCTTGAGGTATGACATCGATCAACCTGAGTCAACAGCGTCATCTTGTGTCATAAGAGTTAGTTCGCTGCAAGACTACCTTCCTGATAGCCCCTTACACCAACCTCGCTGGAGTGAACTGAGCGACATAACAACTTACGACATTGTTCGTACCCTCTTCAAATAATTGTTTATACATAAATATATGAATATTATAGCCTATACGTACGCTAAATACATTCACGTTTTCAGCGTGGTTTAGGTAATGTGGTTATGGTAAAACAACAAACTCCATGCAATGTAGCATGCATAAAAGATGGTCATGCTAAGAATAGACTAGAGATACACATGAGAGCGCTTTAAATGTAAAAGACTGGCCGCCGATTCACAGCTCTAACGATTTATCTCAATCATGCCCAAGTAGTGGCCTGCTACATGGAGTAGGCTAAACTCCCGTTTATCAAGGGTATCCGCCCAGTTAAATTTAGGTTTCGTTTCTTCCTGGTATCATCATTTCCGAAGAATCTCTTTTCAAATCACCCGGCGATTGTTGATATTTAGCTGCACGTAACTGAAGTGGCTTGATTGTTAATTTAAACTTTCAATTTATGTTGCGGAATTGATCCGTCATATTTTTATACAACATGAGTGGACGGACTATCCAGGCTCGTCGCCAAGTTGGACTGGAATTCATTGAATTCCTAGAAGAAACAAATCGAAGATCCATTACAGACAAGCACGAACTCCGTGACATCTACAACTCCGAATTCAGGAACAGGTAGGCCTGTCTTCCTCTTGATGCGGTCAGGTCACACAACTGTGTAGTTGTTTCTCTGTCTGAATGAATTTGAAAAAATTGCATTCTGTGGGCAACATGAATCCAGTGCCCAATATGGATTAGGCTGCAACGCTCCTGTGTTCGTGTTTGTTGATAGGAAGGGCTTTGTGTTTTCATCTTCACATTAGCATAATATTTTATGACCTTTGTTTTATCTAAAATGCAAACATGCACCTGTTATGTCTCTTTCAACAGAGCTCCTGGACTCAAGGACCCAAACTTCAGTGGGATTCTGTATGCTCTAAGGTTATCCCGAAAAGCCAAGATTTACGATGGACAAGTACACTTCAATCCCATGGTAAACCCCCTCAAGATATTAGTTCTTAATGATATTAGGTCTCAATGCCCCTCGTCACCCAGGCCCTTGACCGGCTTGGTTACGAGTACATTTTGGGCAAATCTGACAATGTCATCATCATATTACGTTTCCCGGTGAACCTTGAACAACAAATGCAAACAGTCTGTCTTTACGTTTGACCTGTGTCAGCGTTGATAGGCAAAGTCTGTTTAGGTTTCGTTTCCTGGGATATGAGGGCAGGTGTGCCAGAGATAGCCATGGCCCTACTAATGAAGTCCCAGTGCCAGGAATGTCCAGGTCTTCGATTGGTCCTGTCTTAGTTTTATCTTCCTGTTGCAGATCGAAGTAGTATGGTTTAGAGACAGGGCTATCTGCTGTTTTAGTTACACCCTGATAAAAGAAGGGACAGAAGTAAAAACCTCAGCCAAATTCCACTCTGTTTGCCCTTGTGACCCATATTCCAACCTGCACCTTAATGTACTTTGTCTTTTTTGTAAAGATAGATTGTAAAACATATGATACAAGCAATTATGGCCATCATGTGATCATTAATCTGTGGACTGCTGCACTATGCAGAGAGGGAAGTGGAGAGTTTGTGTCAGTGATGGGTTTCCTGTTATGGTTTTGGTGGTAAAAGTCAGTCTGCAGTAACTAGCAGGTGTCTGTGGCTGTTCGGTGGCTTGCTGCTAGTCCCATGTTCTTGAGTTGTCTTGTAATTGTTTCAGTAGCAAGTGACCTACGACTCTGAGATGGAAAGGTTCCCCCTCAGCTCTGGAAGTATGCAGGTGAACAGTGACATATGTGATCTCCACTGGGATTCTGGTGAACTGCACTTTCTGGTCAAACCACTGGGAACGTGGACTGGTGTGTGGGTAAAATGTCAACGCACGCACTGAGTTTCAATCTGTCTATATGTACTGGACTCTGTTGCGACGTACTGTGGCCTGGTCCTATGGTGGTGTAGTACAAGCCCAGCTCAACCACAGAGTCCTGAGGGACTGCAGCAGGCTGAGAGGGGACTGAGCAGAGGTGGTGAGCTGGGAGGGGATCTGGCTGGGATGTGACATCCTGAAGTCATGTCAACATCCTGGTTAACGATTTGGATCATATTGCCCCAAACCTCTCCCAGGAGATATTTTTTGAATCAAAAAAGAGGGATGGAGAGACATTCAGAGACTATAGAGAGAGAGAATTCTGTGACGTCCTCATCTACCTCTCTCTTGCAGGTGAGGGCTTTTCATGAAGATCATGTTTCTCCTGACCGGGGCGAAGCCCCAGAGCTCGTGTCAGGGGTCCGTGCTAGGAGAGAACTAGCACATCGGCTCATCCAGAACCTGAACGCCAACAGGTAAGCAGGAGGCAGACAGCAGCCCCTCAGCGTATACTCCAATACATGTAAATACTCCTTCCCTGCTTTCTTTAATGCGATCTCTGATCTAATACAATTGGATGGTTAAATATTGAGATATGTACAAACCAGTTATTAATTTAGTCATGTCAGATCAGTGTTTGAATGGAAGGAAGGATGTATTTCTCTGATTTGATATGTTTTGTGAGTGCCCTACCAACCACCCTCACCTCTAACCCTCCATTGCCCCATAACCTACCCTTTCCCAGGGCTATGTATATATCTGACAAAGGGGGGGTCACCATCACATCTGATCATAATGTGGAGGAGGGGAGAATTCGCATCTCTGTGGATGGCGTGACAGAGGTAAGGGTTAGAACCATGCTTGACCTCTGTGGTTTTCGCAAAACCTTGAAGGAACCACAACAAAACCAGCCAGCAATGTGTGTAAATACCAAGGCTGATATTTGGGAGGCCTGAGTCTTACAGTCACTCTTTTGATATTGTACAGTAAAATGCATCATTTGGTCTGGGCTTGAGACATTACTGGACTCACGTAAGTGCCGGAATTCTGTGCTTCCTCAGGTTTATGTGGTCAGGCTGTTCGTGGAGAACAAGGGTTCTGGCCCGGTCCACTTCACCTACTACTCTGCCCTGCACTGGATGAACTGCTTCATCCTGGAAGATGAGCACAAAGTCACCCGAGCCAACCCGCTCCAACTCCTACCTGGTAAGAGTACACACACACACACACACACAACCAAATACATACACAGCACAACCGCAAACCTTTATGTGTACTGTACACACACAGTCATGCTCATGGATGGCGTGATGGTTAGACCATGGATGGTTAGACCGGATTTATATCAAAGTCCACACCCAGTGACAGTCTTCGCTGCTCGTATTATACTGACAGGATATCCATGCACTACATCTTCCTGTTCAACCTGATGAGGAGTGAAAGGTGTAGCTGTCAACAAACTGGTTGGACTAAAAAGCTTTCAGAGTTAGTCATCTGTGAATGTATTGTGAACCAGCTGTCTCCCATGCCTTGCTAAGGTGTGCGCTATGAGATCCAGGTCAAGTTCAAGCCTAGGATGGTGGGCTTCTACCCCGCCACTCTGGCCTTCGAGTTCAAGACAGACCTCCTGCCCTCCTCCGCGGCCTTCCACATCGTCCGCTTCCTGGAAGCCCAGCGCGTCACCTCCCTGGCCAGGGAGCTGGCCCCCACAGCCCCCTACAGACGCCGCCCCATTACAGCTTCCAACTCCCAGTACTTCACTGTGGAGGATGGAGAGCCTCCTGAAAGGTAGATCACACACACACACCCGACACCTGCCACACGCTTAACTCTCCACCTGATATGGGGTTACCCTCCCGTCACTCGATACTTTCACCATCATCTAGTTGGGCGAGCTCAGATATGCAGCACCAGTTTCTGGTTTTTCCTTTCATCAAAATCACCTGTTTATCTGCTGAAGTGGTCATTGAGCAGTAAGGTCCCATTGTCCCCCTGTAAGAAGAATGGGGGAAACATCTCTTATCCTCCTGTGCCCTCTTCATCCCCTCGTTCTCCAGCACGGCCAAGCTGCGTCTGGTTTCGCTGGTGTCGCTGAAGGACTACAAGGTGCCGGCCTATGTGAGGGAGCTCATTCAGTTTGATCGGGGCAAACTGTCCTCTTTTTCCTATCGATCGGAAATACGCTCCGCACAGTGAGTATGTGGTGGTCAATCCATCCATCTGCCTATCGGTCTGTCAGTCCGTCCGGTCATCCAACCATTCATCGATCCATACTTAATCCATTCATTTATACATCCGTCACTATAAAGATGTTTAACTGTATTTTGTTAAAATGGCTGGTTGGTTATATGATAAGGTCAAATATGACATAGTTAGTCAGTCCAGGGCTTCCCGCAGCACTTTTCAGTTAAGGCAGCTGCCTAAGCATATTAGAATTTTTTATAGCGATATCGGCCCTTGTCCTGTTTTCTCCCTTCCATTCCAAACCGTGACCAACGCCAGTCTCCCTTCTCTGCAGAACGCATCAGTCTATCGCACAAACTACCCCCCCCCTCCCGCATTAGTCTATCGCACAAACTAGAGTCTGATGGCAAACCCCACCATAACACCTTAACTAACCCATTTTCTGCAGGAAACCCTGCAGTCATTTATATAGTCAGAGCTGAGTTGGATAACTGTCTCTGTGGCTGAATGTGCTGTGTCATCTCAAATAGATATTCAGATGCATCTTGTTGTAATGCTCCCCCTCCAGGGCAGTGTTGGAAGGTGCTCTGAGCCGGGAGAACTACTCTCACAAGTTCCAGGTGCTGCTCTACCTGGAGGAGCTGCAGATGGAGGTGGACATTAAGAAGTACAACATGGAGGACCAGCCCATGCACTTTCTCCCCACCAATAAGAGGTTCCTGGTTCTCGATGTGAGTGGATGTGCGCGCGCACCAAGCGCACACCCTAGCAAGGACGCGGCACACAGCACCCATTAACGTCCACACTGAGAGGGTACACATCAAAAGGAACACAAAGAGCAGGCGTTTCAAATGGGCTGCACGCTCGGTGTATGCAGAAAACAAACACACAAACACAGTCCACATTTCTGCTTTGATATTTGCTTTGGAGTCATCTCTTTGTCACGCTCCCCCTCCCGGCAGGTGCCAGGTGTGTCAGAGAACCGCCCGTCGGTGCTGAGGGGGGACGCCCTGCTAGTCACCAAGACAGCCGAAGCATCGCGAGGCTCAGCAGGCCTGGTGAAGTACAAAGGGTTTGTCTACAGAGTGGAACTGGAGAAGGTCCAGCTGAACTTCAATAAGAAGTAAGAACCAGTCAGCTAGACCTAATGACAAGGAATACAGTACGGTCTAAATTACTCGATTTAATCAATTATTATAAATCTAGTTTTTCTAAGTTTCTAACTTCTAGTGTTTTTACGGCTATATGCAACATGGTGTTGATGTTCAGCCAAAAAACGGATTGAAGTTTAATTCAGTTGTGGGGCTGTGTATGTCTTTAGGCTGTTGGCAAGCTTCATAGATGGGATGCAGTTCAACGTTGAGTTTACAGTTAACCGCCTTACAACTCGCCTCCAGCAGAGGGCAGCAGAGATGGTCTCCCAATACAAGCTGGGGAAGGTGCTGTTTCCTTCTGAGGAAGACTCTGTTCCCATGCCCGACCTCCCTGATCTCAGGTCAGTTCCTGAGCTCCTCTACGAAAGTTGGGTGTGATACCCCGGAAAGAACCCCTTCACCAGTTCTGCTGTCCTCAAGTTGCGGTTATGGCAACCAAAACAGTAAAATCCCCTCGAGTTTCATAGTGGTTTCATGTGTCCTTATATGGATCAACATAAAAGAAAGAGCTGGAAAAAAGGGGCTTTCAGATGCAGTCGATGTGCTTCCTTGAGCCAGGCCTAATTATGGCTTTTACACCCAGATACTGTTACAATCTACGTTAAACTCCACCCTCGTCTTTCATAATGTCTGCCCAGGCTCTACGACGTTAAGCTGGAGAAGAACCCAGAACAGCACAGAGCTATTCAGAACATTGTGGCTGGCTCATCCAGACCTGCTCCTTACCTGGTGTTTGGCCCACCTGGAACAGGTAAGATGTATATGAAAGGTTATCGTAATTTCTTATGCTTTAGACCGTATATTTAAAGGTATTAAATGATCCTCCAATGAATGCTAACAATCAAGTGTGTGTGTGTGTAACTCCCAGGAAAAACAGTGACTGTGGTTGAAGCTATTAAACAGTTGGTGAAGACGAACAGCTTCAACCACATCCTGGCCTGTGCTCCGTCCAATAGTGCGGCAGATCTGCTGTGTAAGAGGATTGTCGAACACGTTGACAAGCGGCTGGTGTTGCGCATGTACGCCAGCAGCCGCAACCCCTGGGACGTGCCTGCGGAACTGCTGGTCAGTGCCTGTCTCTAATCTAAAATTCCATTGGTCTGTAATCTGAGTCCTTATTGGATGTTGTTAGTTGCCTCTCACAGAAGTCGTGTGTGTGTGTGTGTGTGTGTGTTTGTAAACAGACATGCTGTAACCTGGATGAGGACAAGGAGACCTTTGTGTTTCCCTCGAGGGAGGATCTTATGGAGTACAAGATAATGGTCACCACCCTGCTGACTGCTGGAAGGTAGACTCAGGCTAACTGCTAATGACATATTAATGAAGCATTTCCCTAGCCACCAATGCTAACTGATGTTCGTTACCTATGCCTATATCAAATCAAATTGCATTAGCTGTTTTTACAAGCAATGTCACAGAGGGCTTTACATACACCCATAGAACAGCCCCTCATATATTTCCTTAGCCTGAATGCCAACGGTGTGTGTTTGCATCTTTCAGGTTAGTGACTGGAGGAGTGCCCCAGGGTCACTACAGTCATGTGTTTGTAGATGAGGCAGGACATGCAGTGGAGACAGAGTGCATTATTCCCCTGGCAGGTAAGATAGAAGGAAAAATGCCTTACTTTATTTATAAGTTAGAAGTAACGATGATGGTTTTAGAATCATCTATCTTTTAGCAAGCTCTGTGACTCTTGGGTATCTTGTGTGTGTGTGTGTGTGTGTTCTACATGTAATGCAGGCCTGCTCCAGCCTGGGTCAGGTCAGGTGGTGCTGGCTGGTGATCCCAAGCAGTTAGGACCCATCCTGAGATCTCCTCTGGCCATCAAGCATGGGATGGGTAAGGAGTACCACCACCTTACAGCATGACACATAATATTACCCAGTTTGACAGTTGTTTGTGATAAACATCAACTTTTCTGTCAAGCACAGTTTAGTCAGGCAGCTGCAGACTCACTGGTGTTGACCTCGTTCTACCGGCAGGGCTGTCTCTGTTGGAGAGGCTGATGAAGGATGTGTCTCTGTACCAGAAGGGCAAGGGAGGGGCCTACAACGACCGCTATGTTACCAAACTACTGCGCAACTACAGGTATGTGCGCTGTAGCACTTACATACAGTACATACAGTTCATGTATGAATATGTGTGTGTAACCGAGTTGAATTAATTACATTTAATTAAACACCTTCAGGGTTTGTCGCAGAAAATGTGTTAAGGTGGTATGGTGAGGTTTTCTGACGGACCAGGGGAGGGGGGGTGGGGTGGGGGGGTGGGGGGGGGGGTCGGTTCTGCAGAGAAGGGAGACAGCCGTTGGAATGAAAGGGAGTAAACTGGATAGAGTAACACGGCGGATATCGCTCATTAAAAAAACAAAACAACATAGTTGAGGCGGCAGGCGTGTGTTGCTTAGACGGCCACCTTAACTGTAAAGTGCTGCGGGAAACCCTGACCTTCCACCCGGGCCATCAAATTGCTATTGCTACTGATATTTTTGGTGGCGTAGCTTGCTAAAGCTGTGTTTATGAAAGGGGGTCATGTGTGCGAGACAGAGTTCAATCCGCGATGTGGTCAAGGCAGGGGGGAAGCTAAACTGGCGAGCGATGATGCATTCATACGTCCTCCTACCCTAATCTTCTTCAACCCTGTCTCCCAGGTCTCATCCTGCCATCTTAAAGATTCCCAACGAGCTCTTCTACGATGGAGAGCTCCAGGTGTTCGCCGACGAGATTGTTCGCAACTCCTACTGCAACTGGGAACATCTGCAGAAGCAGGTTGGTCACATCCCATACATACATACATACACACGCACACACGCACACACATACGCACGCACACACACACATACACACGCACACACATACACACGCACACACATACACACGCACACACGTACACACGTACACACGCACACACATACACACGTACACACATACACACGTACACACTCACACACGTACACACGCACACACATACACACATACGCACACCATTAACCTTTCTTTCTCTCATCTCTTTCCCAGGATTTCCCAATAATCTTCCGTGGGGTAACCGGTCGTGATGAGCGTGAGGCTAACAGCCCCTCCTTCTTCAACGTGGCAGAAGTAGAGATCCTGATGGAATACTTGAAGAAGCTCTTCCAGACCCAGGGCAAGAAAGGCCTGGCAAAAATCAGCCCCAAGGAAATCGGAATTATTGCCCCATACAGGAAACAGGTGAAAACTATGCACAGCAGCACAATCTCTTGACTTCTGTTCGTATGTATATATTTCTCAGACATTGTCTTTTTCATCAAATGTGTACCTAGGCTTGTGTTCACAGATGCAAACCTATTTATGTCTAATGATGTTTGTGTATGTCCTATAGGTGGAAAAGGTCCGCAAGGCCATCAAGATAGTGGAGAAGGAGCTTAAGCTGAACATGAAAGACTTGAAGGTTTTGAGAACGTTTTTAGCCAACAATTTTTCATTGAAAGCTAATTGCCATCAATGAAACTTTAAAAAGTGTGTGTGTGTGTGTGTGTGCATGTGCGTGCGCGTGTGTGTGTAGGTGGGCTCAGTGGAGGAGTTCCAGGGACAAGAGAGGAAGGTGATCCTGGTGTCAACAGTTCGTAGTTCCCATAAATACGTCAAGCTAGATCAAAAGTTCAGCCTTGGCTTTGTCAAGAACGAGAAGGTCAGAACTCCTTCCTGTACTCACTCCTTAGCGGAAATGCCGTAACATAGACACACACACACTACAAGACCACAGTCACTCCCTAATTGTGTGTCTCACACATTCACATACAGATACTTGAACGTGTGTGTGAATTGTGAAATGTGTCAATTCACACACTCACCCGTCTCTTTCACAGAGATTCAACGTGGCAACGACAAGAGCCAAGGCCTTGCTTGTTGTGGTGGGAAACCCCATAGTTCTGAGAGGAGACCCTATATGGGGCAGGTGAGTGATGTAACGAGACCTCTGGGTTCCCTGTTCATCACATTCACATTCATCCGAATTCATCACGTTGAGGGTCATCTCCTGATTGTAACTCCAACCTGGGAGCACCACACTCTCTTCTTGGTTTGTATACACATCACTTTTTCACCTCGGTCTCTCTCTCTCAGGTTCATCCAGCACTGTGAGGATCAAGGGAGTGCTGCTGCTTTTTACTGTCATGCCATGGAGGAGGAGGAGGAAGTGCTGGTGGAGAGACTGGCTGCTCTCTACCTTCAAGCAGAGCCTCAAGGTAACAAACACACACAGGCTGGCTCACGCACTGACACGCAGACACAATCTCTCATGTAAACAGATTGTTATGCTCAGGTAACTTGAGTGACTTTTTTTTTTTCTCTTTCTCTCTTTTTTACTCTCTTTCTCTCCCTCAAACATGGCCTCTAGTGGACACGGAAGAGAGTGTGACCCAGCAGCTTTTGGACCCTGAGTGGAGAAACGAGGTGTGAGCCCATGGCTCTCGGGAATCGTTCCAGAACACACACACACTCATCCACAACCAGTACTCCTAGGAAGGAGGGAGTGTGTGGTTTTAGTTTTGGAGAACGGACTCTGACTGGACTGAAGTGGAATGGACCCATCCTGAAGACCATGGAACATGACAGCCGAGAGAACTTCGGAATCCCATTTTTCTAATTAGAGTTTATTTCTTCTGATATATGTCTAGGTCTGAAGCCCTCTGGAATGTTCCCCCCCCCCAGCAGAGAAGCCCTCTGCCCTCCCTTTAAAGTGGTCTCTTGATCCAGTGGTTTCTTGGATGCCATTATCTTAGTTTTTCGTGTCTCAGCCAAAGTGCCTTTCATGACCAAAGCCCCTCAAATTGAAAAGCACTTGGACTTAATGGAAATGATTATCAGCACTTTGTTGGATGAATTATTTTGTGATTAAATGGAAGTTGAGCTCACTGTGTAAGGAGTTGTTGAGTCAATCTTTATCTTCCTCCCAAGGTAGTGAAAGGTGAACACTGACCTTTAGTGAGGGTCCGTTTAGGAAATAGTTCAGACTGTCCTCACAGACTGGTACTGCCTCTGTGACGACTCCAAATCAGAAAACATGGGTCCATATTATTGTGAAGGGATGACATAACTACCCCAAACCATCGTTTGAAGTTTTAACTCCTTTGGGAAGCAGTTACGCTGGGGTCACACATTCTGATGGATGGATCTTTTTCAAATATTTATTATAGTCTTTTACACTGGGAACAGACTTCCCTGGAGACTGAGGAAAGGGGTTCCCCCCTGTATATTAGAGTCTGGCCATTTATAAAGCAATACAGTGATGCTTGTGATGTATGTTACTGTGAAGTATAGAAAGTTTCAATTAAACATCAGTCTTTTACACAGAGAAAACAGGGGGAACAGATTTCCCTGGAGGCCTGAGGAAAGGGGTTCCCCCATTTATGTTGCTTTTCATATTTCATTAATAGTGGTGGTTTGACTGTTAAAGGTCGCTTTAGGTATCGTTATTGCTCGTTGCAAAGTATCCATGGTAGCAATGTCTAGTTGCCAGTAGAGGGAGCTAACATACCAGATAACTGTTCTCCATATATTCCAAATGTAGGCAATTTTGTCGTTAAAAACCATCGTGAAAAGATCATGGGATAATAAAATAGTTAAGAACAGTTCTTATTTTCGTATTTCCAAAATCATAACAAATGACATGTGACAGCCTACCTATTATAAAAATTGACAATCATTACATTTCACGTTCTGATTAAGTTGGGGGTAAGCCTACGACATCCACTGCTGCTGTCAGGACAAGAAATTCACTGTATTAAATCTGGACGTCCTGAACAAAGGGGGTTATCCTCCAGTAACGGTAGGACCGCCCATTGCCCTGTCCCCCGCTGGTAATCCTTCCCCCATTCGTCAGATATTTGAAATACGCCCCATCCATAGGCTGTGTGTCTTGTCAAGCGATTGTTCATATTGGTCTCTGGGTCATTCTCATAGTCGGATTGTCAACCTTTTTCGTTTTGGATGTCGGAAAGTTAATACGACCAGGAGGATACGCATGAAGGTATGCATTTTGTTGTTGATGATAGATAATAGGCTAAAAATAACAACAGCAATGTGTGTCATTGCATTAATGCAAGCGGATGGGACTGTCCGGTTTTTCATGAATTCAATGATTCTCAGCGTGTGCGAAACTTTGCAGCCTGTTAAAATGCACATTTTCCAATTTCTAGCGGGTTTTTAATTGTAATTTTATGTTACCATTAAGACTCTCGTATTAGGTACGTTCAAATTGTCTAAGAGCTTGCCTATAATCACATTCGTAATGCTTGGTTCATATATTAAAGCATTATGGATAGGCTTATCGGGTATTTTATCATTCTAAGTCGCAATTTGTTGTTTATTGAGGTAAATGATCCGATACGTAGGCCTGTGTAGGAGTTCTGGCGAATAAAAGACTTCAATAGTGTAGTCGTCTGTCCACACGGGTCTGGATCAGACAATGGGATCCGGTACTGCAGGTGTTTCCGATGCATGTAGACCCAGCTGGTCCGACTGAAATCCTTTCGCTGCGCACCCCAGCACTTATTAGGCTAAATTTCAAGATCTTCTCTTCAGAATTGGTTTTGGTTTTGCTTTATCGATCTACATATAACCAGGCTGTTCAACTCCCTAGTACCAAGACAGGTGACTCTCGTTTATTGCTACATATGTATCCAATGTTACTGATAACGTCACATTTTCAAGCTATAACCTATTATGTACATCTTATGACGACAGACGGTTGTAAGCCTGTCAAGAAGGATTACAAAACACAGTGTTAATGATCCGTGGTCCGTTGTCCTCTTTTTAGACCTGTTAGTCTCAAGTCTCCTTCCACCACCCAGTTCTTACATGGGGCTGGCAACACTGGGGAGGGTAGGAGAAACCTGGCTAGACAAGGCTACGCTCTATAGAGAGGGTGCTACACCCCACAGGAAGTTCTTTGTCGCTCACAGATCGATGTACAAACGAGACTGGTGTACAGATCATGCTCTGTGCATCGCTCTGGTTCTCCTGACACTGAGACATGGTCAATACACACACACACACACACACACACACTGTTTGTCTTGAGGGTGTGAGGCTTTTCTGTCGGGAGTCGTAAATCTGTTACTGTCTCTCAGTCTGAGGAATTCCCTCTAGCCACTTACTCTGGGGTCAAGGAGAAACTGATTCCCGAAGAAGCCTCTGACGTCGGTGTCTGTGCTCTAAGCCTTAATGACAAACAAACATAGAGGCCTGTCTGAGAGATCCAGCACTGCACAGTTTAGCTGAGTAGCAAGCGTGTGTTTGTGTCTGTGTGTGTTTGTGTCTGTGTGTGTTTGTGTCTGTGTGTGTTTGTGTCTGTGTGTGTTTGTGTCTGTGTGTGTTTGTGTCTGTGTGTGTTTGTGTGTGTTTGTGTCTGTGTGTGTTTGTGTGTGTGTGTGTGTGTGGGGGGGGGGGTGTCAGGGCTCAGGTATTGTTACATAAGGCCACATGTAGGGGGAGAATGCATGGATAAGGGGGGGATTCAGGGATTACCCCTCATGGAATGATTCCCATGGAGTGGATATCCCAGGAATGTGGGAACAATGTGGTTTTCTATAGCAGCGGGCTAGTGTTTCCCATCAGAGTGGCTTTCAATCCCTCGTGAGTTTGAGTTGTGAAAGGCCTTCCACCAATCTGAACTGTATCATCTAATCATTATAGGAGAGTTTACACTTGTGAAGCCAACGCGGTTACCACACTGTGTTATATAAACCTTAATTACTATGTTTTTGTCTGTGCCCCTGTGTGAGAAAGAGAGCGTTTGTGTGTGTATCCGTGGTCAACGCATGTATCCTACGACGTGTTGGGTTAGAAGTAAGCACCAGGCTACAGTGTGTTATCTTGCTGTGAGTGAGTGGTCGACCACAGAATGCAGCATGGTCAGTGGGAGGGAGCGTTCTGGAACAGTGGAGTCATGGTTCAAGTAAACATCATAGGAGGAAAGGAGAATACATGTAGGAGAGGAGAGACGTTGGGAGGAGAGAAGGCTGTGGCCATGTTTACTCTGTGGCGATAAAGACTGTTGTGTCCAAACCCACTGCCAAGGATATAGCAAACAATATGATGTAACTGAACAATGCACCCAGAACTAAGGCCTTATTACTCTGCCATGAGTGATTCGATTATTAGGTTATGCCACTATGATCCTACAATGATCCACTGGCCTATAGTGAAATAAGCCTCTACACATACAGTAGACAGTATCTTGCATCATATCGCTGACTATGGATAAAAAACATAAACAATACCCACAAATGAGAGAGAAAGAGAGAGAGACTGCATGAAAAGAGATATGAAAAGAGAAATAGAGCGATACGGTCTTGGTCCACATACTGTAGTAGTGTCTGTGGCAGGTTTGGTGGTCTGTGTACCATTACATTTACATTTAGCAGACGCTCTTATCCAGAGCGACTTACAGTAAGTACAGGGACATTCCCCCCGAGGCAAGAAGGACGAAGTGCCTTGCCCAAGGACACAACGTCATTTGACACGGCCAGGAATCAAACCAGCGACCTTCTGATTACTAGCCCGACTCCCTAACCGCTCAGCCATTTGATCCCCATCACACACTGGTAGGTCAGGAAACCTGCTACACACCTTGTTGTATGGTTCATATACTTTAGTATAAAGAAAAGAAAATAAGTCAAGACACAATTGTGAGACACTGACACTAGGGGATTATGGCCTCTGGGTGTAACTCTAGTGAGGTAAGGTTTACCTCCTTCCATCTCTTCCGTAGAAAAATAAGGCTTCATCCCATCTCCGTCGCTCAGTTTTCTCAGTTGGTGTATGTGTGTGTGTGTTGCCAATTCGAATAGACAGTCAGAATCTGTTAAAGAATACAACGGCCCTTCAGTGTCTCTCTGAAGGGTCTTAGCATGCAGATATGCTAATGACTTCCTGTTTATAACTCAGGACACAACCCTGCCTGGCCCCAGAGGAGGCGCCAGCTGCCCTCAACCTGCCCCCCCCCCCCCCGCGCTCAACACTGGCTCACAGTTTCACATAAAGCGTCATTCAAACTCAGACTCGAAGGAAACGTCTCTTTGTTGTCTGAGGAAAGTGTATGAGTGATTTCATGTCAGACGAAGTTGTTGTGATTTTCGCTGTTTTCCTAGATGATAACGCCCCCCTCTCTCTCTCTCTCTCTCTCTCTCTCTCTGTCTCTCTCTGTCTCTCTCTCTCTCTCCTCACTGTGTGTGTGTGTCCAGGGGGAGATGATGAACGTGGAGACGCTGAGTAGACCAGAGTTGCTGACCCTCCTCAGTGTCCTTGAGGGAGAGCTGGAAGCTCAGGATGTGGTCATCCACGCCCTCAGGGTGAGTGACAACACCCGGCACGCCATCACACTAAAGCCTACACATCAATACCCTACGCACTAATGCTGGACCCTGCGCTTCAACATCCTACGCTCTTACTCACTACCTCCAACTTTCTGACAGCAGGGCTGGTATGTGATATTTCTGAAGAGTCAGTATGCTAGTTATGTATGCAGTATGCAGTGAATCTAACTGTATTTCATGACTCATACTTCATCGGACACAAGAAAGCTAAAGCTTTGCCCAAACTTGTACCCTCGCTACCCCCCCCCCCCCCCCCCTCGCTTCCTCAAACAGGTTGCTACTGTTTTAGCAATGTAGTGTCCCTGACTGGTAACCTCATGTCACAGATATATGCATTATTATCAGTAGGAAGGGTGTGTGGGTGTGTGCAGCTCAATGGCTAACAGGAAACTGAGGAAACGGGCAGGGCAAAAACAATGGCAGAGCAGTTATTCCAGCTCCAGAGGTATACAACTGAGCAGAAGAGACGCCATTTTGTCTCCTCACACCATTTCTTCGTGTTTATTTGGATCGCGTGGCAAACATCTCTTATTGACATTGTTACTATTAGCAGAGCACAGGTGGCATGCCAATGCGTTTGTGTCTCTCCCTCTCGCCTTCTCTCTCTCTCTCTCTCTCTCTCTCTCTCTCTCTCTCTCTCTCTCTCTCTCTCCTTCTGTCCTCTCTCTCCTCTCTCTCCTTCTCTCTCTCTCGCTCTCTCCCTCGTTTACTCACACTCACAGACACACACAAAACACGCCTCGCTTGACACAATGACCTCTGACCTGGGTTGTGGATGTTGTGATGGAGGACACCACAATGGAATTGTTTGTTCCCAGAGCAGGATGACTCAACAACTCTTTCCTTGAAAGAAAGTAATATGTTAGTCATAACTCTACTGTGAGATAGGACAGGGTGAGGTTTATTAATTGTTGTGTGTGTGTGTGTGTATGTGTGTGTTGCTATGATATGAGAACCGAAGCCAAGTCCTTAGGGAGCAGGACTTGTACAATGCCAGGCTGAGACAAATCTAAGCTGGCAGTAACCCAGATGATGATGCGTGCAGGGTCAGAAGCAGGACTCTTACTCCCCTAACTCTCTCGCTTCTCCTTCACAGCATTTCTGCCCCCCCCCCCTCCTGTGTCTCTGCTCCTGTGTCCTTTTACTGGAACATTCCTCCATTCTAACTCTTTCCTGCTCTGCCCTGGTCACGGTTGACAGAATTATGTTTGTTACTGTATATTACCACACACACACAAAGGGGGGGGGGGGGGGGGCTTTCTTAAACCCCTTTCCACACACCCTGGTGGTCTCTGTTTACAGTTCAGAGGAAGTCCAAAGCTGTGCCCCCCATCCCCCAAAATCGCAGACTTCCCTTGTTCCCTCCTACTGGGTCTGTTCCCAGCGGACCTGTAAACTTGTTTGGCCAGTCCATGTTAGGCCTGTCTTTGGGTAGATGTCTGTGTCTGGGTGCCCCTAGGGCCAGTGCCAGGGAGGCGATGCCAGACTGCTCTGCCCTGTGCCCAGCTCCATGTCTGGGCATCAGGCATGCCAGCCCAGCTACTCCTCATTCTTTTCTCTCTTCCCCCCCCCTCTCTCAGGGCGACTCCCCACCCCCACTCTCTCTTTTTCATTTGGACTCTTGGTATGCCACACACAGTGACACTAAAGGCAACATTAGGGAGGACATTTAAGAAAGGAAGTGCAATTTACGTTAATCATCTACGTCATATCACAAGGAGCACAGTACAAATAGGCACGAGGACATGAGTGGGAGAGAGCGGGAGAGAGAAAGAGACGTCAAGAAAGAAATTGATGGATATGTCCGTTCTTTCCTCTTGCTTCGAATACATTTTCTCCTGCAAGTGCGCTTTTTGGGATACCAGTTGGTTGCTGGTGGCAACCGTCCTCAGAAACCCTGTTAACTCTTTCTAAGCTGAAGACAATCACACAATTGATTGAGCTATGGAGTTTGGGTTAGCTATATCGCATTGCCATGGAGTGATGATAAAAACGTCTTCTAACGGTGTGTAGTCAGACACACAGTCCAACAGGTATAGCTAGCTAAGCTAACTAGTAAGGTTTTATGTGGAGGGTACAGTACATTCCTGTAGCTACAGTACACGTGACGTAGTATGACGTGATATATAAAAACATAAAATGTGAGTGATTGTCACCGGATTTTCCTGGAAACACTCAGTCTTCTGAGTCAAATGCTAAACTGCTGCTAAAATGCTAATCTTTCATTTCAGATTCTGGATTATCTGAAAACAGAATGATAAATCAAAATCTGACTATCCCTAGTTTCTATTTTTAGTACCACAACATATATATGCCTGAATATCTGATCAGTTCTTACCAGGAAGTCACACCACCACTAGTTTGCAGGCTGTCAGTCCCCATGGTACTAAAGTGGTGTTGCGATGAAGAGAACTGTTTTGCCACTCACACACACACACACACTCACACACACACACACTCTCATACACACACACACACACACACACACACACACACACACACACACACACACACACCTTTAGGCAGGGAGGGTGTTCTCTCTGATGTCATTTCCTATGATATGTATACCGCATGGCAAAAAAAGACTGGGTTGTAGGTGTACTGCTAAGATTACAGACTGTCATGTACCATTATTGTGTATTGGCCTGAACATTCATATTGAAGGGATATTGTATGTTAAACAATAAGTACAAAAAGTAAAGAAGCACTCATTGCTCATATAGTGTGCCAGCCAGTTTAACCGCCTGAAGGGCTAACTGCACAAAAGCTCCTTGACCTGAATTTAACAAAGATGACACCAAAGAATGAGATGTCATTGTAATTATTTCTTGGTGACTGGGATCATTTGTGTACAGACACACACATGTCCACACATGATAGCGTTGAGTGTTAGGTATTTTGGTTAAAGGATTAAACTGCAAATGAGCACGTTCCACAATGTCTGTTGTAGCTTGTGTCTGACACTGTCCCTAGATCAGCTTTATACTGTGTTCAGGCGACCATGATAGCCATCAAACTTGGTGACTGAGTTAACTCCACCCTAGGCTGCTATGCATTTAGAGAAGGGAGGGTATTTGTTCAGTGCTGATAAGCCTTTGATTGAGAAGGTGGACAAACAATGTACACACAAACCAAAACAGCAGAGACTGCCTTATCGGAGCAGAAGAGAGTGTGTGTGTGTGTGTGTGTGTGTGTGCGTGTGTGTGCATGAACAACGCATCAAAATGATGTAATATTGTTGAGATTTTGTTATTGTAGCACTGTGTCTGATAAAATGTAAGATGTTCACAAACCACTGATATATAGTTATAACTGCCTTTCTGGATCTTAATTCATGTTCTTACTTGCCTATATGCACTAGTTGTACATGGCTAAATGGATCAAATGTCTAATGTAGCTACTGCATGTGTCCTGTTTTTCTTCTAAGCCTTTGATTTGAAGTCCTTCCTGGTCCTGCCTGTCTGCTTCTGCCACTAAGTCAATAGTATAATTTCCGACACATTCCTTACCCAAGAGCAACATTCTAGAAAAGTTAAATATTAGTGAGCGTTTCCCTGGAAGCCACATCGACTGAGATAAAGCTTTGTTTGTTACACCTGTATCTCTATGTTTAGTGTGTGTGTGCAGACCATGCAAATTTACTGACACACCTGTGTGTGTGTGTGTGTGTGTGTGTGTGTGTGTGTGCGCATGTCTGTCAGTTTGTTTGTCTGTCTGACACTGTCTGCATACCTGTCAGTATGCATGCCTGTTTGTGTGTGTGTCTCTCATGCAGACACAGGTACACAAACACACTCTGCTGAGAGACACATGCCTGTGTTGTTCCAGGCCTGCCCTCTCTTGCAGGTGTATGAGAACAGTGGGCTGTCTATCTCTCCCTGCAGTTCAGTCAGGGTGTTGGGATTGGGCAACTCACTTCTGCTACGGAATTGTTTGTGACTCCCACGCCTAACAAAAATAAACTCAATGACAGAAAATACTGAGAATACTGCAGGTGAGGTTTAAGTATCTCCTCCTCACACACACACACGCACAAGCATACACACACAAACACACACACACTTGACTCAGATAGTTACATTCCTTAGTATCCCTCATGAAACACGAGAGTGTAAGCATTCAGTTGTGAAACCCAATCAGAATACTAACCACAGTGGAACTTCCTAACAATCTGGGCCATCACACACAGAACACGCACGCTTGAACAGAGTTTGACCCGAGAGCAGTGATCCTATCTGCAGTTGTCCTTGATAGTTATGCAGAATATTTTCATTGAAATATTTTTGAATACACACTTTTTGCAGTAGAAGGGCTGCTCCTATGTGACCCGTCAGTAGTGTTTCGCTGGGGGGAGCTCTCATGTGACCCGTCACAGTTCCTTCCACGCCACAGCGTCACCATAAAGTCAGTTATGTCGCTAATGACTGTGCTGTGCGCTAGGTGGCCTGTCATTATCCTGCTAGTTGTTAATCCCCCCCCCCCCACCTCATCCCTCCCCCCGGCCCCCACCTCTAGCACCGCAGGGGAGCGGTCGACCTGTCACACGCTGGCCATTCCTAAGACCCAACCAGGCATGCAGGCATGCAGACTGGCGGGGAAGGAGCTGATGCTAATTTGAGGGAGATTTTCCTAAGCTCTCCCAGGTTGACGAGAGTGTGTGTGTATCTGTGTGATTGTGTGAGACTGACATGCATCTGAATAAGGATATAGAGAACTACAATCAGGATCAATGGGTCTGTTACCCTTCTGGGAAGACTCAGAGGGAATGACCTGCATCTGATATCATCACGGGCTGACAGGTGTGGCTTGTTGAGTCAGAGAGGATACACATTTAGAGGACAAAGAAATATCTGGTAAATATACCTCCATCCTTCATTTCAGCCATCAATATCTCCATCTGCTTCCTCCAGTCTCATATTTTCAACTATGACAGCAGTCGCAGCCAGCAGTTGGCTTCCTTCTCTGAGCCATTGTTTGACCTTTGCCCTCATGGCCATGCTTCATTTCCTCTGTAAATTGGAAGAACAGGTCCAAACTCGGCCCCAGCGCTGTAGCTGTGGGCTAGTGATTCTCTCAGTGAGTGGTGAAGGCTAGTGACAGAGGGCGAGCAGGGCGGGGCTGGAGCACCCTCTCTCTGTCTGGTGTCAGGGTCTGTTAGAGTCACACACATCACACACCCCCTCAGACACTGGGCCCTTATCCCGCCTCAAAACGAATGTGGATCTCTCTCTGTAGAGCTCACTTTCTATTTTATCTTGTTCTTTTCACTGCTCTCTCTATCTCTCTCTCTCTCTCTCACTTTGGAGAGTAAGGATACAATAACAGATACATCTGCAATGACTTCAGCTCAGCTCTGATGATTCCACGAGTTAATAAGTGACAACACACCAGCTATTTGGTTGTTGCACACGTAGGACTTTGATATTGGTTATAAATTTGAACTTTTGTTCAAGAGCAGCAGCTAGCCTGGTAACTTTAGCCCCCTGTGTAAATTGTTAAATCAGCTTGGGTATGAGATTCAATTAACAGAGCTATTCCAAGCGGAGTGTGGGTTACTGTGTGTCAGACTCCTACACATACCGTTTCCTTATTACTGGTTGAGCTTGTTGAGAGAGGGCTCTCATATTTAATGCTTCTGGCCCTCAAGCTTGTATCCCCGCGTGCCTTCCAGTCAAATGCAAATAACGTCCCTACGGGATGCTTCACATTTCCCACAATCCCCTGCGCGAACCCCGGGGACGGAACACCTTCCCATCAGAGTGGATGTTACCACGGAAACCACCATGTCAGTGCTGAAATGCACATTCACACACGAGCAGGCTCTCGTACACACTCTCTCACACACACACACACACAATGGTGAATTCTTACGCTGTAACTGTACCCTCCGCCGGCTGTTCTGAGAACTGAGTCATAATGGCGTCGTCTCAGAGCGCTTTGTGTGACAGTCATTACCAAAGCCGGAGGAGGAAACCGGAGCCCACTGCTCCTTTCAATGGTAGGGAGCATCCTGCGCCTGGAGGCCCAGGGTAGCTGGCCCACTGAGGGGACCATGGAGGCTGCCTGTCCTGTCCTGACCTGGCCCAACACTGCTGGGACATGTTACCAGATTTAGCTGCAGTTCATACACCCTGCGTCATTAGAAGTGTTTCATTAGGAGCTCATGTTCTGCTTCTGAACACTACGCCAGCGACAGGGAAACACAGGAATGTCTTGGCACGGCACACATTCTCAGATGGCTTCAAAGACGGTAGTGTTGAGCAGACTAGTTCCCAGAAGCCTGGTGTTCAATGACTGCAGGACTAAGTAGGCTAGTTCCCAGAGCCCTGGTCTTCAAAGACAGTGCTGTGGTCATCTCATCAGGAGTTGAAGGGACTCTGTGATTACTGGAGCATAAAAGGATGCTGCTTTCTCCTAGAGGCCTTTGATCTGGAAGTGGAATAGGAATGAACAGTGGGAGTCTCTGGGGGACTGGTCCCCTTCACTACCTTAGCTAGAGCCTAAGGCTAGCACTTCTACACACACACACCCAGCCCACCCCATTATGGTCTGGTTAAACATTACTCAGGCAGGAAACTGCCTGTAGTTTCCGCCACAAGAAGACTAAGTAGCTGTACCGATGAGGCTCACACACACACACTCATACACACACACACTCATACACACCTACGCAAAAGCACTAAACACACAACAATGAGAGGGGCTCGGGAGTATTGAGACAGTGTCTTTGTCTGATCCCGTAATCTCGTGACTGAGAGGGTCTCCTCATCTGTTTGCTTAGTGAAAGAAGGCGCTTCAGATAGCAGGCCTCTCTAGCGGTGCCCTGGGGGGGGGGGGGGGGGTCAAAGAGAGAATGACAGAAAGGGGAAAAGAGAGGAAAGAGAGGAAAAGGGAGAGCTAGTGAGTGAGAAAGAGGGGAAGGGTGATGTACCAGGGGAGGAATGTGTGGGTGGGCCTGGGGGGAGAGAGAGGCGGTGTTGAGAGGATTCTCCAGGCCCAGTCTGTACACAGCTAGTTTGATGAGGACTGGAAGGACACATGTGGGGGGGAGGCCTGGAGGCTCGTCCATCTTTGTGGCATGTTGGTACATTTCCAACTCCTCCGTCTACCCACCTGCTCTCCTCTCTTCTGGGTTCCCAGCTCAGGTATGCACCTCTGGGCTCTTCTCCCAACTTACCTGACCTCACATTCCCTAGAGACCATGTATGTGCATCAGAGCTGGGGGCCATGGTGCACATGGGCCAGTAAGACACGCAAAGACTCACACACACACATGAAGGAAGGTGACCTGTCGAAAGGTCTGGGTCTGGTGTGTGAACATAACCATGATCATGCGCCATGCGGAAACTGAAAATAGAATTTTGTGTGTGTGCGTCTGTTTATGCTTCTTTGTATGTGTGTGTGCGTGTTTGTCTGTGTTGTCTGTGTGTGCCCTCGCCCTGTCCATCACCCCTATCCCTCCCCCTGGGGGGGGGGGGACATCTGCCCCTAGCGGGGGTGTACAGCCCTGCCTCACCCCTTTGTGTTTGGTTTGAGAGGCCGAGACCATCTGGTACTGCTCACACTCACTGAACACTCCACACACACTCCTCTGTCTCGCAAAACCATGCAAACACGTACACGCATACACACACACCCAGGGTTCAGAGTCACGGGAACACGACCATATTTACGTAATGTATGTCAAACTCTTCGTAGCACTGTGAAAGTATTGGCAAGTGAAAGTGAGTCAGAGGATGAAATCCCTGTGTTTGTGTGTGTGCGCACGTGTGTGTGTTACATCACTGTGGTGTTTTTCTTGGCAGTGGCCATGCCTTCCATGTTATCTCTTCTCCACATTATGTTTCCTGTTCGGCGGTCTACAAAAGAGACCCCCCTCCTCTTATATACACACACCTGGAGGGGTTTTGTATTGTATGCTGAGTCATGTTTTTTTTTTTACACTCATCCACTCATTTTCCATGTAGCCCCTGGCAAGGGTATAACTGTTCCCCCATAGCCCTGGATACTTCTAGAACTCACACCTGCTCCTAGTCCTGTCTGCCCTAAAGTTCCCCCAAACTGGGACAAGGCTATCTGTTTATCCCTTCTAGATAACAGACTATGCTGCAGACTCTCTTTTAGATCTGACCTGTATGTGTGTGTGTGTGTGTGTATGTTTGTGTGTGTGTGTGTATGTGTGTGTGTACGTGTGTGTGTGTACGTGTGTGTGTATGTGTGTGTGTTTCAGGCGCAGCACAGGGACTCGTTCGTGCAGGAGCGCTACGGCCAGTACGACTTGAGTGACCCGTTCCTGGCCCTGCAGCGCGACAGCGAGACCATGGAGGGCTGGACGGACGGCGAGCAGGCGCCGGGCGGCGGGGAGACGCACGCCCGGGCGGGGCGGGGCAGTGCGGTGGGACCCAACCCTCTGGCCGTGCTCAAGCTGGTCATGGCCCACTGCAAGAGGATGCAGGAGAGGATGATGGGACAGCTGGCTGCCGCAGAGAGCAGACACAGGAGGGTGAGGGAGATACACGCACACGCACGCACACACCCCTACGCACGCGCAACCATGCCATACCCACACGCGCAGACACACCACAGACACACACACGCACACACACAAAGGAGAGTGAGGTGGATACAAACAGAATGATGACCCAACTGGCAGGTTCTGAGATGCATTTAAGAAAACTAAGACACACACACACACACATCCCAGACTTGTGTGAAGGGGACAATGTGGCCCCAGCCCATGCGCCTGTCTCCAGGCTTTGTTCCATGCTGGGGGCTCAGGCTCAGACAATGGGCCTGTTGTTTGGGTGTGTGTGTGTGGGTGTGTGGGGGTGTGTGTCCTAGCCTCCAGCTTTCAGCCGCCCATACACTGGGAAAGGGCAGGCAGACGGGCGGACACACCCATCCCCGAGCCTGAGAGAGCTAGGGGATGTGGGGCTTAGTCACAGCCAGGGCTGGGTACAGTCTGCTCTGGTTCCTCCCTGCCCTGGGAGAAAGGATATGATGTCAGGCATGGGACTCGACCAAGGCCCTGAGATAAAAGCCCTGTTTAGAGTTCCTCTACCCTCCACACTCTCTCCTGGATGTATTCTCTTCACCCCATACAGTTGCTACTGGTTCTGTCCATTCAGTGATTTAACCAATCAGGGGAGGGTTACATTTTGGTGGAATCGCAACCAGACCACAGAGAGCTCTCTCACAGAGCTAGTGTTAGAAGGCTTGGAAGAAACCAAGATGATTGAAGATGTTTATGTCTCAGTGTTTGTCTTAATAAGCTGTGCATTTAAGTGTTGTTGAACATTGAGTGTGTTTGTGTATTGTACTGTTGTACTCTGTGATCTGATTGGCCGTTTTCTGTTTGATTGACAGGTGATTGCAGATCTGGAAGAGGAGAGGCGTGGGCATGCGCGCGATGCGGCGCAGGGTGATGATGTCACCTTCATGCTGGAGAAGGAACGGGAGAAACTACTGCAGCAGGTGTGTATGAGGTGAAGTGTGTGTTTGTGTGTGTGTGTGTGTGTGTGTAAGAAGAGACCTCCCAATATATTGGCACTCCACATGCTCACACAATTTCCCTTGCTGACAGACAAGCACATCTGTGTAGAACACATTGTCCTCTTCTTTTCCTTCTCCAGCCCCCCCTCCCCCTCCTCCCTTTCCCCCCCTTCTCCTCCTCCCCTCCTCCTCCCCTCCTCCTCCTGCTCCTCCCCAGTCTCCCCTCCTCCTCCCCTCCTCTTCCTCCTCCCCTCTTCCTCCTGCTCCTCCCCTCTTCCTCCTCCCCTCTTCCTCCTCCTCCTCCCCTCTTCCTCCTGCTCCTCCCCTCTTCCTCCTGCTCCTCCCCTCCTCCTCCTCCTCCCCTCTTCCTCCTCCTCCTCCCCTCTCCTCCTCCTCCCCTCTTCCTCCTGCTCCTCCTCCCCTCTTCCTCCTCCTCCCCTCTTCCTGCTCCTCCCCTCCTCCTCCTGCTCCTCCCCTCTTCCTCCTCCCCTCCTCCTCCTCCTCCTCCCCTCCTCCCCTCTTCCTCCTGCTCCTCCCCTCCTCCTCCTCCCCTCTTCCTCCTCCCCTCCTCCTCCTCCTCCTCCCCTCTTCCTCCTCCTCCCCTCTTCCTGCTCCTCCCCTCCTCCTCCTGCTCCTCCCCTCTTCCTCCTCCCCTCCTCCTCCTCCTCCTCCCCTCCTCCCCTCTTCCTCCTGCTCCTCCCCTCTTCCTCCTCCCCTCCTCCTCCTCCTCCTCCCCTCCTCCCCTCTTCCTCCTGCTCCTCCCCTCCTCCTCCTCCCCTCTTCCTCCTCCTCCTCCTCCTCCCCTCTTCCTCCCGCTCCTCCCCACTCTCCTCTGTTTCTCCTACATGCTGACAGGGCTTTAACTCTCTGTGACTGAGCTAACCAGCATCCACCATGCTCTTTTGTAGAACACTGTAGGGTGGAGTAAAGCTAGTCCCCCCTCCCTCCCACACACACACACACACACACACACACAGGGCTGTTCCATGGGAAACTGAGGAGGAGGGGAGACTATTGTTCAGGCTGACCGTTAGCCTGCATCTTTATGGACACAGGAAAGCCTGAGATAATGACCGTCCCTGACCAACCAAGGTCAACACACACACACACACACAACCACTCCAGGTCGAGTCTCTTACATAAGAGAGGTGTAAAGGATCTGTGTGTCAGCGTGTGTGTGTGCGTACGGGTGTGTGGGTTCCTGCCTTCCTGACGCTTTCCTTCCTTTCCTCTGGGCCCAGTAGCACAGGAGTCACTCTCTGTTCTGATGTGTGGTCCCTTCCCCTGTCAGACAACTGGGAACCTTCAGCTAATGCTAGCTAACCATTCAACATGCAAGAATGTCACCTTAGTGACTCACTTCTAGTATAAAACGTGTACATAATTACTTATGTACACGTTATGTTAACAAATCCACCTATTTTAATTAGAAACATCTGTATGTTTGGGGGGTTGCTGGATAATTACGTTAGAAATATACAACTGTACAGTGTAAATAGACTGAGTGCCAAATTTGGTGGTGCCAAGCAATAAACAAACTGTCAAACAAAATGTCAGTGACATTATGGCTTGCACGTGAGTGATGTTTGTGTAAACCTAGATCATATAAATATATCTTGTCCTTACATAGTCTTTTGGGTATTAAATATATGATTTGTGTCCAATATCATCCAGCTTATTTGAACCAAAGTGGCCCTGGGAACTAACTAGGTGTGAAAGTAGAGTGGGGTTCTGTCTGCCTCCCTCTGGCCAAACATAGGAACTACCACAATACAAAACAACATGATAAATCCAGTTTATACCTTTTTTACTCTAGTGTTCAGACGAAGCTGTTTACTGCGTTGGCATATCTAACCTAATCAACAACAAAAAAATGAGTTCTTATGGTTCTTCCCTTTGGCACTTATTTGGTTTTTCAAAATGTATGCTTCATGTTTTGGTTGCTTGCAATGTTGGGGCTATCTCGTTGTTATGATCAGTGACCTATGCACTTTTGTAAAGTTCTCTCGTGGAAGTCGCTTTGGTTAAAAGTGTCTGCTAAATGCATAAATGTAAATGTGAAACCTCCAAAACCATGCAACTTCATGAAGTCTTTCTCTGTCTCCCGGTCTCCCCGGCCCTCTCCCCGGCCCTCTCCCCGGCCCTTTCCCCGGCCCTCTCCCCGGCCCTCCCTCTCCTCCCCCCTGCAGCTGGAACTGGAGCGAGCGGCGGTGCGGAGGCTGGAGAAGGAGCAGCGGAGGGCGGCGGGCCAGGCGGAGGAGTCTCTGTCCCACCAGCGCCAGCTGTCCTCGGCCCTGACCCAGGAGCTGCAGCGGGCCAGCAGCCAGGCCCTGGAGGAGGCAGAGCGCGTGGCTCAGCTCCGCCAGAGGCTCCAGGAAGAGAGCGGCGCCGCCGAGGCCCTGAGGGGGGCGCTGGAGGGCGAGAGGGGCCGGGCGGCGCAGCTGGAGGCCCGGGCAGAGAGGCAGCTGGCCGAGCTGGACACGGAGCGGGAGCAGATGAGGGTGAGGATCAGGAGGGAGGAGGAGAGGAGCCGGGAGCTGGAGAGAGAGGTGGAGGAGCTGAGGAGAAGGCTGGGGGAGGGAGGTTGGGAGCGAGAGAAGGAGGAGGAGGTTAGGAGAAGGCTGGGGGAGGGAGGTGGGGAGCGAGAGAAGGAGGAGGAGGTGAAAGGGTCTCCTCCTTCTAAGACGGTAGTGGCGCCTGCGTCGTTAACCTCGGGTCAGATGGAGCCTGATGGGAAGGGGATTGTCACTCCCAAGACACCCGCGGTGTCAAAGGTCAACGGCCACCACACCCCCAGAGAGGCAGAGCCCCCCGAGGAGAGCAGTGGTGCAGAAAATGGGGTGGATAATGTGGGCGGGGCCGGGCCACACTCCCCTCTACACACCCACCCCCAGTCCCACCCCCAGTCCCACCCCCACCCCAACCTGTCCCCCTCCAGCACCGCCTCTTCCTCCCTCTCCTCCTCCCCCGTCTCCTCCCCCGTTCTGGCCAAGCGCCTGGGCAGCCCAGGGTTCCACCAGTCGTCCTACCAAGCCGGGGTCAACCAGCGGTTCCACGCCGCCCGCCACAAGTTCCAGAGCCAGGCCGAGCTGGAGACGCAGCCTCTCTCCCCCCGGGACCTCTCCCCCACCACCACACCCGTGCCCCCTCCACCCGAAAACACCGCAGCCAAGCAGCTGGCTCGCAACACCGTCACCCAGGTGCTCTCTCGTTTCACCAGCCAGCAGGCCGGCGCCAAGCTCCCCCCGCTCAACAGCTCCCCGTTTGGGACCGACTACCGCAGTCTGGCAGCCTCCCCTACGGGCTCTGGTGGGAAGTCCTCCCCTGGGCCCCTCTCCCCGGGCATCCGCTCCCCCCTCACCCCTCGCAGCCACCCTCCGCCTATCCCTCCCAAGAAGCCTGGTATGAGTCCCTCCCCGGGTTCCCCGGGCCCCCCAGCGAGGGCCAGTCTCTTCCCAGAGCTGACAGGAGGTTGTGGACTCAGCAACGGGCAGGAGGGAGCCAAGGAGCAAGACATGGTTCTCTCCTCCAGCAGCTAATGGCTGGTAGAAGATAGTTGTCTGGTTGTAACACGTTTTTAGCCGCCCTCGTAATTACATGTGGTAATTACAGTCCTCCTTATTTTAAAAGCACTAACCACCAGAACTACCTTGCATATTGTTCAAAAGTATAAAAAAAAAAAGGTTCCTTACCCCCGTGACTACTTACAAACAATCGGAAACAATCTAGTTAAAATTAGAAGAATATATAGAATATCCTGGTTTCACTTTTTGGTTCAGGATCTTTATTGCAGTCATTAGTTTTTTTATATATATATATAATTTTTTTAAGAGATTTGAATATTTAGTATTTTTTATTTTTCATAGCTTTCTATAAAAGCCACCATATTTATCTTAGTTAAGTTGTTTTCACACGTCAGAGGTCAGTGCATGATACAGATGTCTTAACTAAAAAAGAACACCACCAAAATCAAGAGGGTGCTCAGATGACAACCCCTGAACACTCCTTATCGTTCTTTAATGTAACACCTTATCTACATAAAGTCAGGAAGAAAGATCCTCAAGGCAGTTTACAGTAAATGCAGCCTCACTTGCGTGTTATTTACATCCACTCCAGTTCTCTCACATCAGTTCAGTGACCTAGACATGAGAACCACATCCATTTTGCTGTCTAGTCCCTTGCTTGAGCCAATATCAAGACTCTACCAAGATGTCTCAACATAAGTATGTGTAAATCAAAGAAAAGAGAGACATGAGTAGACTGTAGTATACTGAAATAGGCATGATCTGCATTATTAACTAACACCATACAGAAGCTGTGTAGGATATCACATCACAAGCACAACGTTAACTAAAGCACATGTAAATAGTAAAAATACTTTTCTTTGCAATAGATATACATAAGTTGTGAGTGCCCTTAATTTTTAAGCATATCCATTAACTGCATGATGCCCATGTACTGTACATGTCACTGTTGGTCATTGTATGTTTTAGTCATGAATACACTGAATCTTGTCCTTGTTGAAAACCTTGCACTAGGCCCAGGGACATTCTCCAGTTCAAATTCAAACTTTCTATTCAGGGAACATTCAATTTTGTCGCTACTTTGAATAAAAGGGACCAAATTCGTGTCTTACGATATTGTTTACATGAAATTCAGTGTGAACCATCCATGTTGTCTTGGAGAGAAATGTTAAGTCAAGAATTGGCTGCTCACCAGATTGGGACTGCAGGTTGGAATAGTACTGTACTGCTGTTGTCCTTTCCTACAAATTAAACCAGTTTAATGTATTTTATCTAACAAATGTCTTGTTACTTTAATGAAGCTTATGGGTCTTGTTTGTGAATGTTTATTTTATGGAATGATACAGTATAAAAAGGCACAGTAGTGTTTGCCTTGCTGGATCAGAAACGAGAGCATCGATTGTTTTCTGACAATACTGCAGAACTGTTACTGCATCTGTTTCTTTCATCTGTCATTTTGTCCCATCAGAATTTTATCTAACGCATTTCCAAATAAATATGCTATCTCGTGTCTTACAACTGCAAAAAAGCGATCTAGCGTTTTCAATCCATAGATATCTACCTTATCCTGTTAGACTTCTTTCCTGTGGAGCATCAGACAAACTCCCTGCAGCTGGGGTGAAAGGCCCATGATACGACTGACTGGCAACTAAATGTAACAGCCTGTGCACGAAAAGCCATCAGGAAACAGGCAGAAACAGAGACGGGGACACACAAGCAGGCCGTGATTACAGGTCTATTTATTTGCACAGAATGGGGCAGTTCAGATCCTGAAGCAGAGTGGAGAACAGTGGTGTGAGAGATTTAGAGCATGGAACAGACACATGAGTAACACCTCATCCAGAGTCTGCCTTTCGCTAGTAAGGGTGTGTGTGTGTGTGTTGTACATTAATGTTTTTTTAAACACATGACAAAGCTACTTGGTATTCTTTTGGTGTCAATTTAAACACAAATGAGCATGATAGATAAGTGACATTAAGACTCTATTCAACAGAAACCCATGTATTAAAATATAGATCTGAGCATAATAAGATTGGTGAAACCTTGTGTGTATGGATTCTTTACCATAGGAAAGAGATTTTGGCAAGCAAATCTTAGTTTGACACAAGTCTCCCTTCAACTAAGAGAGACCATTACAACAATGGAGGTGCTGTTGCCAAGGTGATACAACCACGTGGAGAAATTCACACACTCAGAAACGAAAGAGAGAAACGGTTAGGGTAGTTCAGTCGTCGCAGCGTTCACGACACCGAGCACAGAAGACACAAAGAGAAACACAAATAATGTTCCCTTGTCCCTTGAAGCCTCCAGCCTTTTGAAATTTGAAACAAACATCAGTATCCAGCTGGAGGGCTGTAATTACAGTTGAGATGTCGTCATGGTACCAAATGTCAACAACTAGACTTCAAATACAGTCACCTCACTCACACACATCCTCCAAGAGGAATGGCCTTACACAAACACTGAGGCATGGCTACTAAGGAGGACAAGTGTTCAGAGGGGGGACAAAATGGATCTCTGTTTTAGTACAATCTACTCTGTCTAAATCCTATGCGTTGTGCCAGGGTTGTGCCCGGTCAAATCAGACCCTGCTTTCTTTGGGCTTGGTGTGCTTTAATGAATGCAGTTGCCAGCTGCCCAGTTCCACTACATCTAAACATGCCCTCGTGCTACTTCAGTGATTACAGATCTGCACAGGAGTGAATAAGCAAAAGTCACTTTCAGTAAGTTTACAGTCTCCAATCGAATGTCGCCAGACTGGTGTTTACGCGTGTAAACGGGTACGTTTAAAACGGCTTTGAATAGGTATGTGCAGTCCTGACACACAGCCCCTCAGGAATACGCTCACCTCAGCCGCCTTCCTGTAATGCTGACCTCAGCCCCCTTCCTGTAACTTAGAAGTCAGACCCAAAGATCCTTCTCCAAATCACAACCGTGTCCTTCCAAAACAGACAACACGGCCTAGAAGTCTGTGAATCTGAAGCATCTTTTTTTCCTTTTCTTTTTTTTACCCATAATAATATATATTTGCTTTGGTTAGTCCTTGTGTGTGTGTGTGTGTGTGTGTGTGTGTGTGTGTGTGTGTGTGTGTGTGCGATCACTGCACTGTGGCTGACAGCTAAGCGTTCTGCATCTCCTTGCCGATCTTGTAGCTGAGGATCTTGTTCCAGTCGATCTTGGTGCGTGTGACTGGCAGCTGGCGGCGCAGGGCCTTGAAGGTGGTGTCGGACATGGTCTGGTAGTTCTCACTGATGGCTGTCTGGACAGGTGGGGAGAGATGTTAGCAAACATTGCAATAATCAAGACTTAAAGAAAAGAGACATTTAAGAAAAATGTATACATTTGTAAAACACTTACCTGATAATCGTTTTCAGCATTCTCAATGATATCAACAAATTCCTTGGCTGTCTGACTCTCATTCTAAGGTTTAGAAAAAAGTATGTTTTTCAAAAGGTTCTACATCGACTGCCCATAACCAAAACTGGCCTTTTCAATACTGGCACACGCGATGGTTTTTGGTACAGCAGAGACAAACATAGCAGCTTCTCTATCGGTTTGTCATTATCACACTTAAACCATGACATGTAGAGAATGAAGACAATAACAGGCTGAGGGAACTACAGGCAGGTTGTCTGGTTGTCATTCACTCACAGTCACGGTTATTGACTCCTCCACTTCCTTATGGCTGACTAGCTGGACATTCCCATCCTCATAGTAGTGAACCTAGACAGAGAGAGAGAATATTCATCACCTACAGAGTGATCAACAATGTCGGTTACGTTTCTTTTATTACCCATTAAAGTGATTTCTTTGTGTGTATTTTATTGTATCTCCAGAGGGTTAGTCGCACACACCTGGATCTTCAATACCCCCACAACCTGGGCAGTGGACTGACCAATGGTGAACTTCCACTCTGACCTACAGCGTCCGTTCCTGAGACAAGGACATGGAAACGGAGATTATGAATAAAGACAGACGACAGATCAGGCAGGTGATGGATGGTCTTGGTGTTGACTAGTTCTTTGGAATTCTGTACCAGAAGTTTTTGGGTTGAAACTGATGTCCCTCGATGCAGGCGATGATGGTTTGCTGGCCGTCAACTGTTTTCCCATATACCTGCAAGATGTAAAAGAGACTTGTGTTAGGCTCACAACTGCAGACTTCAACACTGAAGTCATTATTGCGTTTATGTGTGTGTATATGTGTGTGCGTGTTACCGTGCAGACTCCGCTGGGGTAGTGCTCCTTCACGTAGGAACTCAGGGCAGCGTCGCAGGCATCTCTCCACGGGCGCAGGGCGCTCTCTCCCTCACAGGGCTGCTGGTCGCTCGCCTCCTTCCTCAGGTGGTCGAAGCAGAAGGACAAGCGGTTCCGGGGGTCCAGGAAACGGCCCTGCCCCAGGTCGCCGTGCTCCGTGATCAGGACCTGGACAGAGGAGGCATGGACGGCTTTCTACTGTGAGATCACGGGATGACAGGATTACTGTCCGGCGAGACAAACGCTTCAACTAAATCCTCATGGTTGAAGGACAATGACATCAAATGACAACATACTGCATTATTGAGAAGTGAGCCTTAATTGAACAACCCTCTCACCTGTTCATCTTGGCCATCTAGTTTGGCAGGAGTGAACTGGTCCATATTGTACTGGGCGAAAGAGCTGAAAATACGTAGAAATCATCATTATGGTGTGGGCCGATCAGAAATCTAAAGCCAGGATATGTCGTGAATTAGCAATAAAAGCTAAACAAGTACTAGTTAATGACCAATAAAGCTTTATACCCCCCCCCTCCCTGGAAGCCCCCAGTAACCCAGAGTTACTCACTGGGCAGCTCCCTCCCTGAGCAGCTTGTCATTGTTGAGGAGATGTCGCACATCTGTAATACGACGAACACGAGCAAAACACATGGAACATTGATTCAACTAGAACAAACTCTTACTGGACACACTGTAGATTTACACGCGAATACAAATAGAATTACGTATGTCTTCTAATTTCAACCTGGTGATTGGAGTGATATTTTTTTCCTTGTGATTTCTTACCGTTGAAGACTTCGTTGAACTCTCCTGGAGGGGCATGGGTCACAAAGTTAGCCGCGATGCGCACCTGCAGGGACAAGTTGGTTACTTCATGGGCCAACCACACATTTAATTTGCCCGTTTTATCTATTTACATTTTATCAAGCAAGAGGACACAGGAGAGGAAAGAAACCAGATACTACAGCTCTAATGACCTTGGGTTGGTCAACCATGAAAAATGCATATATAACCGTTAGTTTTTTTTCCTTCAATTTTTCAGGATGTTACAGTATCAATAAGTATCTAATAATTAAAGTAATTTCTAAATGTTGCTATACCTACTGATCACAGAACTAGCCCCTTGGAGTGAGCGTTCACTGCTCGTGACTTTAACTCATTACAGAAGAGCTGAATTAGACTTGGCACCACTGTCTACAGTAGTGTGTGTGACACCGAGAAGGGGGGAGACTAGGACATACATGCAAACGTCAGGACACATGAAGCTAGCTAACAGGAGCTTTGAGCGGCAACTCAATCCGTTTGACCCAGAAAATCTGATGTTGCATAGCCTGCAGGCAGTGCAGAAAACATCATACATTCCAACAAGCAAACTGGTTAGCCTACTTCCTGGATTGGTCACTATCTTGCTAGGTAGCACTACGAATTAAAGCAAGTCATGTCCATGATCGAGACGACAGTTGTGGCCGATTTAGTTTGTTAATAATCTAAAATGATGTAGTTAACTTGCCATTTTGTTTCACTGTAAACAAAACATGACCAAATACACGCTAGCCAGCAGTCGACTAGCTAAGGCTAGTAAATAATTCAGGCAGAAGTTAGCTTGGTAAACTAGCAAATCTAGCTAATCCAAGTTTTTCCTCTCGGGTTCCGCCCGTAAGAGTGCAGTTCAATACATTTATGAATTTCTTATTCGTTGTTATGACATTACAAATGGAGAATATCTCAAAAGAGATGCAATGCATGCATTTCAGTTAATAATAAGGTTTGACTACCTTCTCTTCATCTGACAGCGGTTCTTCAAAATCCGCCATCTTGGCTCTTTGTGACCCCACCTTCTCCACACAGCTGACTGACAGACGGGTCCGCTACAAAAAATCACCTCATGTCATTATTATGAATGTTTAAATACCAAACCACTTACATTTTCCCTTTCTAGAACCTTACATTTTCTTCAGTTTCAGTAAAAAAAAAAAGCTTTTATAAGAACCTCGTGTCAATCTTTAATATGTCGAAATATATGTGAAGGGAGGACATTAGGCTACCAATAAATTCTTACTCGAGCTCATCATTTTAAGTTAATTTTTTCTGAGGATTGATTATTTGGTGGTTTCAATCTAATGTGGTTGAGTGTACTTGAACCTGGAATAAACACATCCCTTTTCCTGACAGGTGAATCATATCATCAGTCCAATCTTAGGATTGTGATGTTGGGTTGAGAGGGTGCTGGAAATAGCACAACAGGAAGAACAATTCTGGAGAACAATGTCTTTGAAGTTGGTGGTAGAAGAACTGTGTTCTGTAAGACAAGCCATGGTGTCATAGGAGGTCGCTATCTCACAGTGGTCGACTCACCAGGGTGGTTCTATAACAAGAGCCTTAGGAACACTTCTGAGATGGATAAACTGGAAATACAGTGCAGCATGACTCTATGTCCTCCTGGACCCCATGCTGTCCTACTAGTGGTTCCTCTACATACAGCATTCACTAGCGCCAACAAAGAAGCAGTGAAGGAACACGACACTGTTCACAGAAAATGTGTGGAGTTATACTATCGTGTTGTTCACACATGGAGACTGGCTGGGGGATATAAATGTTGAGAGCCACATAGAATGTGAAGGTGATCACCTCCAGTGGGTCCTTGAGCAGTGTGGGAACAGGTATCATGTCTTCAACAACAAGAACATGAGTGATTTAACTCAGGTTACAGACCTGCTGGAGAAGATAGAGGAGATGGTGGCTGGGAACCTAGGTCACCATTATGTGCCTGACAGAAATGGTTCAAAGTCCTTGGAGAAGAAAAGTCGAGAGGTGAAGAGAAAAGCACAGATGGCCATGCTGAAGACACAGAGACAAAACATGACACTAAGGGCTCTTTTTGAAGGTGAGGACGACTTTCACATGCATTTTATGTTGGTAACTCATGAAGATTAAAACAAAAGTTGAATAATATGGAGATAAACATCTCTTTGAGATCACTAAGGACACTGTTCTGTTACGATTCTGTCTAACAGGGGAAAACATTCAGCAGGCAGAGTTGAGGGTGATGATGCTGGGGAAAAGCCAGACTGGGAAAAGTATGGTACTATGATACTGTGTCACAATGTGTTTGACACAATGGTACTTAGGGTGAGTATCCAAACCACTAAGATGGAAAAATTGCATGCCGTTTCACACTCAAAGAAAGAGATAAACAAACAAAACAATGTTCCCATAGACATACATCCATTGCTGTGATTGTGAAGACAGAAACAAGTTTTGCGGTGTACTGAGAGAAAAACAATTACAGTACAACAATGTTTGTGAGGCTATTTTTCTTGTTGATTGCTGAACAAGGATCTGTCTTTTCTCTCAAAGGAATGTAATACTCCATGCAGAACAGCACAGTGCATAAGAAGAGAGAGGCATCTTGCAGGGAGGAATCTGGCAGTGGTTGACTCCCCAGGTTGGGACACAAGCCAGTCCAGCGACCTTCTGAATGGTTTAAGTCTCTGTTCAACAGGACCACATGCTTTTCTCCTGGTTGTTCCAATCACAGACAATTTCTCAAAGACAGACAGGAGCCACGTAGAGGCAAACATGAAGGCCCTTGGTGAGAAGGTGTGGAAGCATACCTTAGTCCTGTTCACTTGGGGACATTGGCTGGGGGGCAGAGCCATTGAGGAGTACATCGAGTCTGAAGGAGAAGACCTCAAGTGACAGGTGGAGAAATGTGGGCACAGGTATCATGTTCTGGACTGCTCAGACTATAACTTCTCTGAGGTGACAGAGCTGATGAAGAAGATTGAGCAGATGACCAGGAGAAACAGAGGGCAATTTCTTTTTGGGGAGACAAAAAATACATCCAAGAGAAACTCAAGTTTTGAGTTTGCTCTTTTTTTTTTTTCATTTAGCAGACGCTCTTATCCAGAGCGACTTACAGTAAGTACAGGGACATTCCCCCCGAGGCAAGTAGTGTGAAGTGCCTTGCCCAAGGACACAACGTCATCAGCCTGGCACGGAATCGAACCTTCTGATTACTAGCCCGATTCCCTAACCGCTCAGCCACCTGACTCCTGGTGTACTTCTGGTACACCCTGACAATGTCGATGTTTTGTACTCTTTATTCTGTTCCATAAAACATTTCTAAAAAAAAAAAAGAAAAAAAGAGAAGCTGCTGTCGAATCGCTCTCGCGGTACTTTGATGGCATTTGACGTGTTTTTGGCGCCGTCTCATGCTCCTCGTCTCAAATCAGACAAATATTCTAATCGGTATGCACTTCTTCAAGTCAGCCGCCTGTCGGCGCTGCCGGCGCTGCATGAAGACGAACACACCTAGAGTTATAAGGAAGTTGATGAGGTAAATTGTCAACACAACAATGGAGGTATGTGTATGGGAACATGTCACATTAACTAGCATATATCTATCAGTTTGTTATATGAAGTTAGTTTTAGATTGTAGCTGATATGCTACGAAGAGTAGCAGTATACGGTATTCTGCTTACTTTCTAGAGCTACGTTAGCTTGTTACTACTGGCTAACTAGCAGGATATTTTGAAATGCTAAGTAGGCTACTAATATAGCTTTTTCGCTAAACAGTTCAGTGGTGACACAGTGGTCTGGGAACTTCCTAGTCAGCCTTGAGAGGCACACCTGTTGAAATTAGTTAGGCAACCGTGCTAGCTAGCTGCCAAGCTACTGTAGCTATGTTATTTTAGGAAGCCTAGAATGACTGGTCGGGCTTGCTGTTTACAGTAGCTAACTTACACTAACTATTGAGCTAGACTAAATAGCTCGTTAGTGCCGTGCTATGTACTAGCTAGAAACCTATTTAGCTAGGCTAACTTTGTCACATTTTGTTGCTAGCTAGACGTTACTCATTATATCACGGCAGCTAGCAACTTTGTTTCTACTAACGCTACATACAACTAACCAATGTTTGCATGGCTGCACTAACGTTTGCGAGTTACCACATTATCATCAACTACCTAGTTAGCTGTCTATGTTGCTTCCTGGTTATAGTATCTCTACAGTATCTAGAAAGTATGATACTACTGCTCGACTAGACATCGGATGTTTCCTTGAAACCTTTTCGCAAGCATAGCTTACCTAGCCTAGAATAACTAGCTAGCTTCTTAACGTAAACGTAGGGATATGTACAGATCAGTAACATTTCGTGTTGTAAGGCGGTGCACATCCTTGGTCCGTTGTGTCAGTGCTTCTGTTGTATGTTATGGAAAGGTAATGACCAATCCGGAGGACATCTCTAAACTCTACAGAGAGTTGAGTCTCTTCCCCTCTCTGTCCCGAGCTGACGTAGGGCCCGTCATCACCTCCCAATACGGAGGAAAATACAGCAACATCTACACAGGTTTGTGCTTTGGCGTCCGTCTGTGGTTTTGCATGTTGGTATTAGTGACTGTGTTTGTGTGTCTGACATTTTCCCAATTCATATTGTGTATGTTGCCCAAAATTAAAGACGAGGGTAGAAAAGACTTCATTTTTTTTGTCTCAGTATACCTGTTAGTAGTATCAGGGAAAGTTTATGTATTTCGAATACATTTGGTGAACCATAGGAAATAGATTATATAATTTCCTATTGGGCTGTATACTACTGTATTGGGGATGATGTGACAGCACACACACTACGAGGCCTTGCTCACTTGCTCTTGTTTTTAGGATACATCATCAATGTTTTGATTCCATGTCTTCCCCCAGAATGGAGTCAACGTGACCTTGAGAGGAATGAGAATGTCAAATTCTGCCGTCAGTACATTGTGTTTCATGATGATAAGTCAGTGGTGTACTCCGGCCCCTCAGGAAACTGCACGGAGACCAAGGGAGAGTATGTGGACGTTTTGTCAGTTATTTCACCAAATGTCTTGACGTCACATGTCTCTGGCTGTAGCCTAGAAACTGATTTTTGGAGTTTTAGATAGTTATGTGAAACAGACATGACTAGCTTATTGCACTGTAAGTTATGTGTTGAGAAGTAATTGTTTTTATTTAGATTGTGCGTGTATTAAGGTTTGTTTGCTCCCTCTCTACCAGGCTGTTGAGTCAAGACTCTCCTTCTGGTGAGATGAAAGCTGTGGTTCGAGAATGCTCGGTCAAAGGAGAGGACAAACAGTTTTTGGAGGTGAGGATGACATGGTAGCCATATTTGTGACATTGAGTTGCTCTTTTCTTATTTACATTAAACAAAACAAAAAGAGGCGTTGATCTTTCACTGTGGAAATAGTTTTTTAGCATCACAGGATCAACTCTGTTGTCAGTAATATTCTGCACTGTGCTCTTCTGCCTTGTGTCTTTGTATGATTTAACTGGGAACTGTTCTGGGTGCTGTTCTTCTGCCTTGTGTCTTTGTATGATTTAACTGGGAACTGTTCTGGGTGCTGTCCTCCGCCCCCCCCCCCCCCCCCCCCCCCCCCCGCCCCCCCTCCCGTGGACCCTTCAGGTCTGGAGCAAGAACATCAAGGTGAAGAGCATCAACCTGACCGCCCTGAAGAAGCACGGGAAGGTCTATGAGGATGGTGAGGCCTGTTCTGGAACGTTATCTAAATCCTCCCTCATTCTTACCTTCCAAACAGATCACTCATCACACTGACCATAAACCTCTGTCATCAGAGCGCAGGCTGATGACTTCTGTAATACTGGATGTCGTTTTAACTCTTAAATAATAGCAAGGGTTATCTTAGACAGTTGGAGTTGTTTTTTTTACCTTGGTTTGTTGTGTTTCAGATCAGTTTGGCTGTCTGGTGTGGTCGCACTCCGAAACCCACCTGCTGTATGTGGCTGAAAGAAAGAGACCCAAGGCCGAGTCCTTCTTCCAGGTCAGGAAATGTAGAAAGTCAAAAAGGCTAACAGGTCAAACACGAGTTACCAACTGGTCAAACCCTGGGCTCACTGTGTCTTTGTGGGTGTACAGACAGAGTCTCCAGAGTCCAGTTCACTTGGGGATGAGGAAGACGCTATGAAAATGGAAAAGAAGGAAGTCACTAAGGTAAACAGGAAATTAAAGCAAAAAATTGGTTTGCATATAAACATTGGTTTGCATATACATATTGAACACATACAGTACGAGTTTCAGCCTCAAGGCCACATCTTGTGATGGTGTTATATCAGAGTGTTTAACCAGATTTGTTTCTCTACTTGTGTATGTGACTCATTCCGGCAGGGGGAGCAGTTTGCTTTCTATGAGGACTGGGGGGAGACCCTGGTCAGTAAGAGTGCTCCTGTGCTGTGTGTGTTGGACATCGAGGGCAATAATGTCTCTGTGCTGGAGGGACTTCCTGAAGACATCTCTCCTGGACAGGTGTGTGTCTGTGTTGCCTTTTCACTCAATGACTACATTTAGATGGCTGGACACTAATTGCGGCATTGCTGTCCCTACCCTGCAGGCCTTCTGGGCCCCAGGGGACACAGGTGTGGTGTTCGTGGGCTGGTGGCACGAGCCTTTCAGACTTGGACTCAAGTTCTGCCCCAACAGGAGGTAAGCACTTTCTATTGCTTGTTAAAAACCCCGGGGCGGGAGATGTTGAGTGACAGCTCCCCTGGCCTGTTGGAGTACCTCTGCAAAATGTTGCAATGCGAATGTTAACATTGGTTTGATTATAAATTATTTTCATGCTCTCTACACATGCATCACTTTGAAGGTCTTCCCTATTCTACGTGGATCTGACCGGGGGGAAATGTGGTAAGGGGTATTATGTTATACTTAAGTATAATACTAATATTATACCTTCCCTGTCTGGTTTCAATAATCCATTAGACATGTGTGTGTCTCACAAGTTCACCACGTCCTCTAGGTATTTGCGTTGATTTACCTGTGTGTGTGTGTGTGGATTGTGCCCCTCAGAGCAGCTGTCGTCAGGCTCCAGTGCAGTGTGCTCCCCCAGACTGAGCCCAGACCAGTGCAGGATCGTCTACCTGGAGTGTGCTGTCTATGGCCCCCACCAGCCCTGCAGCAAGCTGTGTGTGGTGAGACGGCTCTTTCACCCTTCTCTCAACTGCGCCTGAGGTTATCAGTTCATCGGTGTCATGTCTGAGCTTACCAGGAACCAGACCAAAAGTGTTTTAGTGTTCTCTACTTGAGACCGAGGCCCTGGATTGACTGTGCTTTCCTGTGCTTGTAGTATGACTGGTACACCAAAAAGACCTCGGTGGTGGTGGATATAGTCAAGCGACCAAGAGAGGGTAAGGAACTGTGTGTGTGTGTGTGTGTGTGTGTGTCAGCATTTCTGAACAAGTAAGTGTGAACCGATAAGTGTGTGTATGTACTCTGACGTCTGTGTGTGTGTGGGCGGGTGTAGATGGCTTCGCCGGTATCTACAGCTCCAAGCTATCCCCCTTGTGCTGGTCAGCTGACAGCCAGCGCGTCCTCCTCTCCTGCCCCCAGCGCAGCCGCAAGGTACGCACTGTCACCACGGAAACAGCCCGTCACCATGGAGACCCACCAGAACTTTGGAGCCCGTAGCTCCTTTTTGTATTGCAGAGAACTGATATTGGAACGAAGTGTCTTGTGACATGAATATATTTGGTTGGATGGGTTTCGCACTGTAGCAATCTGTGGTTGGTAATGTGTCATCACTTCCAGGAGCTGCTGTCAGTGGACACGACCACAGGGGCCATCACCTCGCTGACATCATCGAGTGAGTGGGTTGCACATCATTTGCATGGAGTTCATCAGTGTGTTTACCTCAACCTGCCCTTGTCCTCCAAGTAGTTTCTGGTCTTGAATGTCTTAATGCTGATATTCTACATGTGCTTTTGCTTCTCCTCCTACATAGACAGACTGTACTCTGCTGGTTTGGTGTGCCAGCTCATTTATTCTTGTGTGTGTGTGTTCCCTGTATGTAGAGTCGGACATCGGTAGCTGGTCGCTGTTGACCATTGAGAGGAACCTGATGGTGGTCAGCTGCTCTGCCCCCAACTGCCCCCCCAACCTGGTAGGCCTCATGTTCACCTGGTAGGCCTCATGTTCACCTGGTAGGCCTCATGTTCACCTGGTAGGCCTCATGTTCACCTGGTAAGCCTCATGTTCACCTGGTAAGCCTCATGTTCACCTGGTAAGCCTCATGTTCACCTGGTAAGCCTCATGTTCACCTTCTCAGCAGAGGGAAGGGTGGTTGAACAATACGACTTACACTCTACTTGACTTATGAACGTTCAAATGTGAAGTAGACAGCATGTGTTGGTTACAAAAGCTTTGTTCCACAGTTTTCTTTTGAATTGAGCCCATATTGAGGCTTTGATATGGTCTCCTGTGTTTAGAGAGTGGGTTTCCTGCCCCCGTCTGGTTCCAGGGAGGAAGTGACATGGGTTACTCTCGAAGAGGCTCAGACACAGCCTGACATCGATTGGCAGATCCTGAACTTCACCCCGCCCTCAGACCAAGATAACAGCCAATATCGTGAGAGCACCCTACCACTTTTGTTTTGGGTTCAGTGTCTTCATGGGTTGAAAACAGATGGACACTAACATGATCTGTCCTGTCGTCTGCAGCTGGTCTGGACTTTGACGCTCTGCTGCTGAAACCAAGAGACATGAAAGAGGGTCTGAAGCTACCTCTCATCGTCACACCTCATGGTGGGTCTGTGTGTGTGTGTGTGTGTGTCTGTCTGTGTGTGTGTGTGTGTGTGTGTCTGTCTGTGTGTGTGTGTGTGTGTGCATGCTGGGTATTTATCATCTTTCTCTCTCACAGGGGGTCCTCACTCAGTGTTTGTGGCAGAGTGGCTCCTCTCCTGCTCTGCTCTGTGTAGGATGGGCTTCGCCGTGTTGCTAGGTGAGTGGAGATCCTCCATCACATCCCTTCATACTGGAAGAACTCTTGTTTGACCTGGGTGTGGAACCCAGGCACCAACAACATAAGCCAAAGACTAGACAAGTCTTTGTTTAAGTGGATGAGTAGGTCTCTCTTTCTCTCTCTCTCTCTCCCTTGTTCACAGAGGGGATGTCACTCAGAGGAGATAAGCTTGTTAGGGGGTCAATTCAGGACAGCGGCAGTGTGTTAGCATGTGCCTGTTGGCATGTGCGTCTTTCTGTTGACGCGCTTTGAATGACCACCACTAGACATCCTTACAGTAGGCAGTTCTAACAGAGCTTCACCCGTGTTGACACGTGGCATGCTGGACCTGGTGTTGTTTCAGTGAACTACCGGGGCTCCATAGGCTTCGGCCAGGACAGCGTCCTCAGCCTGCCCGGCCTCGTCGGCTCTCAGGACGTCAAGGACGTCCAGGTGAGGAAATGGGGGGGGGGTGTTCCTCTTACAAATCTTCCAAATCTTGTTGTTTGACTGTTTTTTTCAACTCTTATCATGTGCTCTCTTCTCAGTTTTCGATTCAGAATAGTTCCAGAATAGAGGAAATGGGAAGGGTAAAAAAGAGGAAGACATCTGTGAATTTACTGTAACCTGTCACCATTTGGTTAAGAACAGTGGGCCTCATTGTCGAACGCAGTTAAGAAGAATTTAAGAAGGAATTTCTTCTGAATTGGATTTAGGAAAACATTTGGCATTCATGAAAGTTTTATCATCTGGGATTTGTTTTGGACTTCAGAAGACTTTCCGAACTCGAAATAGCAGTCGTAAATCGTTGTCTCAAATGCTTAAAAAACCACAAGGGGAATCGCATTTAAGAAATCTCTCCGTGTTAGAAGTGTTAATGAATTTGTGAGAAATCGTTGGTCATTGCGTTCACATCAACGCTACAGACATCCGAATTAAAATAATTATAATAATTTACCTTACCTTAGTGTGCACACTGTTAGATCCAGTGGAGAACAATCCCACTGCTCATCTTACTGGTATGATGTTGTATGTGACAAATAAAACCTTTAAATTGCACTTGGACTTGAGCATCATATAAATTCAACCAGGCCATCCAATTATCACTGATTACTCGACCTATTTAAAGGGACGAGTGTGCACCCTAGGCATACAATATGGCACAATCCCCCCCTCCATTTTCTCAATCACGAGCTCTAATTTAGTCTCACTGTTCTATCTTTTCTTTTGACACTAGTTTGCTGTTGAGAGCGTATTAGAGGACGCTGCATTTGACAAGCAGAAGGTGGCGGTTTCAGGGGGCTCCCACGGCGGTTTCCTGGCATGTCATCTGATTGGCCAGTACCCAGAGTTCTACAAGGCTTGCGTTGCTCGCAACCCGGTCATCAACTTGGCCTCCATGCTTGGCAGTACTGACATCCCAGACTGGTACACAGTTTTATTGGTATTCTTTGTATGGGTCACTCGTCCATTCTACATGTTTAATTTTGTAGGTTAAAGGTCGTCAACGACCGTCATTTATAGGTCAAATCTTTTTTCCAAAATGAGCATCCCTAGTACCGACCTCGTGACATTTTAGGGGGGATTTGGGGGCTGCTTACAGAGGTGATGTCTCTTGCTTCTCTGGAGTATTTAGTTGTACACACACAGGCTGGCAGCATCAGTGTTGTGATACATTCAGATTCTAACCCCTGCTTCCTGTAGAAGTGGCTATTTTAGTTTTTGGTTCTGTTTCTTGTGACAATGTGTGCCTCTGTATTTGTGTGAGCAGGTGCATGGTGGAGGCTGGTTATGACTACAGTCCAAACTGCCTGCCAGATCCTGCTGTCTGGAAACAGATGCTTGACAAGTCCCCTATAAAATATGTCCCTCAGGTAAGCTGGCATGGGAAAACCACACACCACATGGCTATATATAGGGAGTCAGGTGGCTGAGCGGTTAGGGAAGCGGGCTAGTAATCAGAAGGTTGCCAGTTCGATTCCCGGCCGTGCCAAATGACCTTGTGTCCTTGGGCAAGGCACTTCACCCTACTTGCCTCGGGAGAATGTCCCTGTACTTACTGTAAGTCACTCTGGATAAGAGCGTCTGCTAAATGACTAAATGTATATAATGAAGCTTTGTTTTATTGTGTCCTGCCCTGAGTGTCCCACTGCGTGTGCGCTTGAATGTGTTCGTATTGTAACTGCGTGTAGGGAGTCAGATGGCTGAGCGGTTATGGAGTCGGGCTATTAATCAGAAGGTTGTTGGTTCGATTCCCGGCCGTGTCAAATGACATTGTGTCCTTGGGCAAGGCACATATCCCTACTTGCCTCGGGGGGGAATGTCCCTGTACTTACTGTAAGTCGCTCTGGATAAGAGCGTCTGCTAAATGACTAAATGTAATGTGTTTGTGCCTTCTGGGGCCCAGGTGAAGACTCCTGTGCTATTGACCCTTGGAGAGGAGGACAAACGTGTGCCAAGCAAGCAGGGCATTGAGTACTACCGAGCCCTAAAGGCCCTGCAGGCCCCTGTGCGGTGAGTGGGGGGCCCTCTGCTGTCAAGCACACCAAGTAGTTGTGGTGAAACACTAGCTCACATCAGACCCTCGGGACTCACTTCTAAGTGAATGGCTGTCTTTCAGGTTGCTATGGTACCCAGGGAACAACCACTCTCTCTCCAAGGTGGACGCCGAGTCGGACGGTTTCATGAACATCGCCCTGTGGATGACACAGCACCTGGGTGTGTGACGCGGTGGATGACACAGCACCTGGGTGGGAGGTGACGTGGCGATGCTAAAGCGGCTTGCGTGTGAACGCAACGCTTGCTGGTGTGAGCGCTATGAGCAAGCGCACCTGCCTCAAACTATTAGAGGCCAAAAGGAGCACTGACTTTGGGGGAACTGAACCTAAAGGCAATGCCTTTATCTGCACTAACTTTCCAGGGGCTTGCCCATTTCATCTATTTGTTTCGTTGTCATTTGGATTGAATCACAATTCAATTAGAGAATGTAGTAATATTCTTTTAATTTTGTCAAAACCAAAGCAGTCAAACATATTTTGGTGAGGTTTGTAGTTTCCTTAAAATTATTATTTCTTGCAAGGGCTTCTGTAGGGGTACCACCATTCAAAATGAAAGATGTTATCTCTTTCAAAATAGCCTTAAAGTCTGATCTATACATGATGTGAATGTGGGGACATACACTATTGAAGATATATTGTATTAATGAAGATGTACTGTGTTGGGTAAGGAAATTAAAACCATCATTCATATTTAAATAAAAAGGTTAACCATAATTTTGTATCTTTGTTATTGTACTCTCCTATTGAACATTTTCTTTCTTAGTTCCTATTTTCAGCCTGTCATCTGAAGGAGGACAAACTTTTCTGACTGACAGGGTTTATGCCTCTGTCATTTCTCAATGATGTGAATTTAATGTATGAAGTTAGGAGCAAATATCACTAGTACCCAATACATTTAATTTCTAGATAATCTCAGTTCGGATAGTGTTTTTCTCTACTTTGTCTTACAGGTTGCAGTTAGATAGGGCTTTAGAATAGTCAAGATCGTTTTTAGAGGGTTCAATCCCTCCTTCTGATTAGAGATGAGCTCATTTTGTTGACACATGACAGGTTACCACAGACTCTCACTTCTCAATAGGCAAACTAAACCATTGGATGGTACGTACAGTAGATCAGAACAACCGAGGGACTGTTCTGTTCCAAACACTTCATACACGGTGGATGTTCAAATATCTACAACCATTTTCCGATATTTGCAAGTCAAAGCAAAAGAAAGGGTCATACGTGTTGTTGATGATTATTCCAAAACAATTATGGTAAGTGTTTTGTTCATTTCTCTTTTCTACTGAAGGTAAACACTTTCATGTAATTTAGTTTACATACAGTAAAATGTCTTTACATTTTTACAGTACTTTATGTTTCAGAAAAATGTGCTCATTTATATAGATCATACATTGGTTTATGTGGGCACTTTGTAATTCATATCAAAATCAATTCAAGTGGATGTTTTAGCATGTGACCTTTTTGGCCACTGGAAATCAATATGTACTGGATAAGGAACCATGAAGGTAAATTTACCTGGAAAGATATGTATATGTATTGTATTTATTTGCCAGTTACACTATCTTTTTAACTTGACTAAGGGCAGTCTCTCTTTTTCTCCCTCTGCCCCGCAAACATTAAGTTGAAATATGATTTATGGTTTAGTGAATGATGTGTTTGGAGGGACATTTAGACAGCCTGTAATTTGTTTTGAAAACAACTGGCCTCAACTTGCTCCACTGTTGGCTTCTACTGTGGTACCGCAGCCCTAAATGCCTTCAATTCTACTGCCATCGTTAATGTTTACTTCTGTCTTTACAGGTTATGGATTATGTGCACTTACTTTGTCTTTGTCAGCTTTTACATGTGGTTGGAAGCATAGATCCCAGTTTCTTCCCCTGCGACAATGAAGTGAACCGCACGCACGTAGACTGCTCTCAGAGGAAGCTCTCTCACATCCCCTGGATCCAGTCTCCCTTTGTCACGTTATTGAATTTGAGTCATACTAAGATCCAGAAGGTCAGGGGAGTATCTTTCTCTGGTGTTCCAAATCTACAGGAGTTGGACCTCAGATGGAACTGCCTCCCTGGTAGTCTACGGGATCTGGGGAATCCGTTATGTCAGATGGATATCAACAAGGATGCTTTCAGAGGCCTTAAGAAACTCAGAAATCTGTATTTGTCAGGGAACAGCCTTTCTTCCCTCCCCTGGCTGCCCACTAGCCTGGAAGTTCTGGATCTGGAATATAATCACTTATTTAACATAAGTGAACCCCTCGGTACTCCATGGCTTCAGAAGCTGTTTCTTGGTAAGAACTGTCACTATCTCAACCCTTGCAACCAGTCGTTCCACATCAATGAGCGAGTTTTCAATGAGCTTAGTAACCTGACAAAACTTAATCTTGGCTTTAACAATATCACATCCATCCCTCTGGGGTTGCCTCTCTCACTACACAAACTGGATCTGAGGGAGAACAAGATCTCTGAGGTAGGCGAGGAGGCATTTGTTGGGATGACAAAACTTACGTCCCTTAACTTGGAGTGGAACTGCCAACGATGTGACCATGCAGCCCAGCCCTGTTTCCCTTGCCTTAATAACAACTCCTTAAAGCTACACAGAAACTCTTTAAAAATCAATAACAGCTTACTCACGTTTCTCAGCCTAAGAGGAAACTCTCTGCTTACATTTCCGGAGGGCCTCTTCAGCTCTCTGAGACAATTAAAAAGGCTTGATATCTCTGACAACTTCTTGTCTCTTGCCATACGTAATGGCTCCTTCTTCCAAGAGCTGAGTCAATTGACCTGGCTAAGTCTCATTTACAACTACGAGCCAAAGAAGACATTTCATAACCTGGTGCTCTCAAACTATCTGAGCCAAATCACAAACTTAGAATATCTTCTCCTTAGTGGGAATTTTTTCCTAGAACTCTCCAGCGAAAGCCTTGCAGTTCTTGGAAAGCTACGTCACCTTCAGACCCTAGAGCTGCGAATGAACTTCATAAAGTCCTCCAACCTAAGTGCTTTTGGACGGTTACCATCCCTGAGAAAGGTAGACCTCTCCCAGAACCTTTTGCACTTTCTTCCAAAGTGTACCAACAACTCCATGTATCAGTTGCCTCAGGTGTCTGTGAATCAAAATGGCTACACCAGGGTGGATGATCTGAACCCACCTCCGATGGTCTGGGAGAGGCGTGAGGTATGGGCTCCTCCAAGTCCAACAGCCTCCGTCGCCATGATAACACAAGACGTGACCGAGATATCAGAGGAAGATTTTTCTCAGATCCGAACTATTTGGGATTTCAGGATACAATTCTGCAGTCAAAGCATGACTTTTGACCTTTCTCAAAATATCATTACCTCAATAAAGGGTGACATATTTAAGGGAATTGAGAGGGCTGTTTGTTTGGACCTTTCCTACAACTATATGAGTCAGGCTTTAAACGGAAATCAGTTCATACATTTGGACAACCTTGTGTACCTCAACATGGCTCACAACAGGATTGACTTTTATTATGAAAACGCCTTCCGGGAGTTGAATGCCACATTGAAGGCCCTAGACCTAAGCAACAATGAGTTTCACTTTCTGATGAGGGGCATGGGCCACCGCTTCGGCTTTATAAATAACCTACCCAGTTTAGAAGTGCTAAGTCTGAATGACAATGACATTGGGATGCGAATAGATCAAGCTCTATACAGCATTTCCCTTAAGTACCTCTACTTTGCCGGGAACCATCTTAACATCATGTGGAACACAGGAGACAACTACCATAAGTTTTTCAAAAATCTCACCAATTTAGTATATCTAGACATCTCCAGGAACCAGCTGAGGTCCCTTTCACAAGAGGTTATTTGTAATCTGCCACAAAATCTCAGAGCACTGAGATTGAGCGATAACCTTTTGAACTATTTCCCATGGGAGAACATCACAGTACTCGGCCAGTTACAACACTTCAATATCAGTAAAAACCGTCTCTCCAGCTTGCCTAATGTAATCATACCTTTTAGATCGAACTTTACTCTCTTAGATTTGAGCTACAACTGGATTAGCAAGCTTCCAGAAAAATTCTTCAGAAAAATGCAGGGCTTGCGCTATCTCTACCTAAACAACAATAGACTCAAAATACTTAAACATCAGACCTTGCCTGACCTCATGAGACACGGTAGCAACCTCAAAACTCTCACTCTGCATGGGAATCCATTTGCTTGCTCATGTGACACAGCCTGGTTTGCAGACTTCCTGTGGGCTAGTCCGGTGTACATCCCTCTCCTCACCACGCACGTGCAATGCGAGTTCCCAGAGTCCCTGCAGGGGACCAGCTTGCTGACCATGGACCCACGCTCCTGCCCGGAGATTTTCGGAAGGGTGTACTTCCTCTCCACCTCCTTCCTAGTTTTGGTACTCACTGCTCTGCCCCTCTTGAAGCACCTATACGGCTGGGACCTCTGGTACTGCTTTCAGTTGTTGTGGGCCGGACACAAAGGCTACTCGCAACTACCAGGCAGTGATTACGACGACCACTATGATGCGTTTGTGGTGTTTGACACTGAGAACCAATCGGTGAGGGACTGGGTATACAACGAGTTGACCGTCCACCTGGAAAATGGAGGTCGCAGAAGGTTCCGTCTCTGCCTGGAAGAAAGGGACTGGCTTCCTGGCTTGTCCTGCATAGAGAACCTCCATAATGCAGTGTACAGCAGCGCAAAGACCGTGTTCGTCCTCACAAGCGGTGGGACTGGTGCGAACGTTAGTGGCATGATCCGCCAGGTGTTCTTCATGGTTCAGCAGAGGCTGCTGGATGAGAAGGTCAGCAAGATCTAATGTATTTCCTATTAGTACACATTTAGCCTGTCATACGTTATGTTTGTGGTGTTGCTGCGTGGTGTTTTGCAATAGTATTGTCTGTTAGGGGATTAACCCATCTCATGTATTTTTCTGTCTTAAAGGTGGATGTGGCAGTGCTGGTTCTTCTGGATGAGGTGTTTCCTAAAATGAAATATCTGCAGCTGAGGAAAAGGCTGTGCAGCAAGTCAGTGTTGTCCTGGCCCAGAAACCCACGAGCCCAGCCCTTATTCTGGAACAGTATGAGAGCAGCGCTGTCATCAGACAACCTGCGATCCTATGACAGCAATATGAGTGAGAGTTTCATGTAGTAAACGCCGTGTATTTAATTGTATTTTTTTTATTTTTACCAAAAGGTCGTTTTCTTTCGTTAGATAATCATTTGTTTTCCCAGTTGTGTGAAATAAAATATATGGAAATGACAAAAAACACAAATCTTTCTTCAAAGCATTAACTTTTCAATCTCGTTTCTCCCATGTCTACTACTCAACAAAGGGGAAATGAAACGTAAATATTACTTCAATGTGCCTGTTTCTGCTGGATGTAATAGCTACTATTCATTATTATAGTAACACCAAAAACAACACAGCAACACAGCTGCATCGATGTTGAATGAATGATCAGTTCCCCATTATGCAACCGAGCGTGTTTGGGGCTACACTACACCTGCATTGTGTTGGTGTTAGGTGGATGGTGGATGGTAAGAGGGGGGCTGGTGGAAGGATCCCTTAACTCCCCCAACTTTTTCATTTGGGTGTGGAAGATCAGTTCGTATTGAAACAAAGCACGAAACATGACTGGAGGGGCTCCAAGTTTAATAATGTGTTATGTCTACAATCTGTTTGTGTGTTGGTGCACGAAGAATGCGGTTGGCTTTGAATGGTCTACGTGCCTAGAACTTACGGTACTGGTCTGTAGTTCCAGAGCTGTCTAATAGCCTGATATATGCGCTCACATCTCTAACCATCGCGGTCCCTTTAATTGTCTCCGCTGCCGCCGTACCGATGGTGGGTGACCGAGCTAGCAAGCGAGTGCGCGCGCCTGAGGCCTGACAGTGGGACAAGTCACGAGAATGATGAGACTATGGATCTTGCCCGGGACACACGCTGGACTCTACAGTGATGGAGAATGGCCTGTCCGGTAAGTGAAGGACTGGAGGTTTTACAAACATCGGTACACATCACATTGATAAATATTTCCAGCACTTTCTTTGCTTTTTTAACGTGAACTATACCA
>NW_027120348.1:77500-80000 GCF_038355195.1 Osmerus mordax | reverse complement strand
AGCCCCGTTTAAAGTTTTGTTTGGGCTCCTGTTCAGCGGGGATGCGCGTGCGCGTGGCAACCTTGACACGCCCGTGTTCCCCTGGACCAGACCTTTCTAACGCCGCCTGAGTTAAGGTGCTACGACGTCCCTAAGTGGAGATGCCTGTAAATGAACACCTTTTCCCAACTTTGCACGTTTCCAGCTTGAGAGGAAAAGGGGCTTAAAATTCACAGTTATTCGCCCGAACGTGGGATTTCGCTGGGGACGGTTTCTAAGTTCAAGTTGGGATGGGGGGCACCGAGGTGAGTGGTGGTTGTCCCCGAAAAAGCCCTCCCCTTTTCCGTAGCCCCGTTTAAAGTTTTGTTTGGGCTCCTGTTCAGCGGGGAAGCGCGTGCGCGTGGCAACCTTGACACGCCCGTGTTCCCCTGGACCAGACCTTTCTAACGCCGCCTGAGTTAAGGTGCTACGACGTCCCCAAGTGGGGATGCCTGTAAATGAACACCTTTTCCCAACTTTGAATGTAAGTTTCCAGTATCATTGAAAATGTGGCCTCAAACGTGCAGTTTTGCCCCCGAACGTGGGATTTGGCTGGGGACGGTTTCTAAATTCAAGTTGGGATGGGGGGCACCGAGGTGAGTGGTGGTTGTCCCCGAAAAAGCCCTCCCCTTTTCCGTAGCCCCGTTTAAAGTTTTGTTTGGGCTCCTGTTCAACGGGGATGCGCGTGCGCGTGGCAAACATGACACGCCCGTGTTCCCCTGGACCAGACCTTTCTAACGCCACCTGAGTTAAGGTGCTACGACGTCCCCAAGTGGGGATGCCTCTAAATGAAGCCAATTTCTCCTATTTGAATGCACTCTCCCAGCCCAGAGAGGCATGTGCCTTAAAATTCACAGTTATTCACCCGAACGTGGGATTTTGTTGAGGACGGTTTCTAAATTCAAGTTGGAACAGGGGGCACCGACGTGAGTGGTGTTTGTCCCCGAAAAAGCTCTCCCCTTTTCCGTAGCCCCGTTTAAAGTTTTGTTTGGGCTCCTGTTTAGCGGGGATGCGCGTGCGCGTGGCAACCTTGACACGCCCGTGTTCCCCTGGACCAGACCTTTCTAACGCCGCCTGAGTTAAGGTGCTACGACGTCCCTAAGTGGAGATGCCTGTAAATGAACACCTTTTCCCAACTTTGAATGTAAGTTTCCAGTATCATTGAAAATGTGGCCTCAAACGAGCAGTTTTGCCCCCGAACGTGGGATTTGGCTGGGGACGGTTTCTAAATTCAAGTTGGGATGGGGGGAACCGAGGTGAGTGGTGGTTGTCCCCGAAAAAGCCCTCCCCTTTTCCGTAGCCCCGTTTAAAGTTTTGTTTGGGCTCCTGTTCAGCGGGGATGCGCGTGCGCGTGGCAAACATGACACGCCCGTGTTCCCCTGGACCAGACCTTTCTAACGCCACCTGAGTTAAGGTGCTACGACGTCCCCAAGTGGGGATGCCTCTAAATGAAGCCAATTTCTCCTATTTGAATGCACTCTCCCAGCCCAGAGAGGCATGTGCCTTAAAATTCACAGTTATTCACCCGAACGTGGGATTTTGTTGAGGACGGTTTCTAAATTCAAGTTGGAACAGGGGGCACCGACGTGAGTGGTGTTTGTCCCCGAAAAAGCTCTCCCCTTTTCCGTAGCCCCGTTTAAAGTTTTGTTTGGGCTCCTGTTTAGCGGGGATGCGCGTGCGCGTGGCAACCTTGACACGCCCGTGTTCCCCTGGACCAGACCTTTCTAACGCCGCCTGAGTTAAGGTGCTACGACGTCCCTAAGTGGAGATGCCTGTAAATGAACACCTTTTCCCAACTTTGAATGTAAGTTTCCAGTATCATTGAAAATGTGGCCTCAAACGAGCAGTTTTGCCCCCGAACGTGGGATTTGGCTGGGGACGGTTTCTAAATTCAAGTTGGGATGGGGGGAACCGAGGTGAGTGGTGGTTGTCCCCGAAAAAGCCCTCCCCTTTTCCGTAGCCCCGTTTAAAGTTTTGTTTGGGCTCCTGTTCAGCGGGGATGCGCGTGCGCGTGGCAAACATGACACGCCCGTGTTCCCCTGGACCAGACCTTTCTAACGCCACCTGAGTTAAGGTGCTACGACGTCCCCAAGTGGGGATGCCTCTAAATGAAGCCAATTTCTCCTATTTGAATGCACTCTCCCAGCCCAGAGAGGCATGTGCCTTAAAATTCACAGTTATTCACCCGAACGTGGGATTTTGTTGAGGACGGTTTCTAAATTCAAGTTGGAACAGGGGGCACCGACGTGAGTGGTGTTTGTCCCCGAAAAAGCTCTCCCCTTTTCCGTAGCCCCGTTTAAAGTTTTGTTTGGGCTCCTGTTTAGCGGGGATGCGCGTGCGCGTGGCAACCTTGACACGCCCGTGTTCCCCTGGACCAGACCTTTCCAACGCCACCCGAGTCAAGGTGCTACGACGTCCCTAAGTGGGGATGCCTGTAGATGAGCACATTTTCCCAGCTTTGAATGTAAGTTTCCAGCATCAT
>NW_027120348.1:62500-65000 GCF_038355195.1 Osmerus mordax | reverse complement strand
TTTTGTTGAGGACGGTTTCTAAATTCAAGTTGGAACAGGGGGCACCGACGTGAGTGGTGTTTGTCCCCGAAAAAGCTCTCCCCTTTTCCGTAGCCCCGTTTAAAGTTTTGTTTGGGCTCCTGTTTAGCGGGGATGCGCGTGCGCGTGGCAACCTTGACACGCCCGTGTTCCCCTGGACCAGACCTTTCTAACGCCGCCTGAGTTAAGGTGCTACGACGTCCCTAAGTGGAGATGCCTGTAAATGAACACCTTTTCCCAACTTTGAATGTAAGTTTCCAGTATCATTGAAAATGTGGCCTCAAACGAGCAGTTTTGCCCCCGAACGTGGGATTTGGCTGGGGACGGTTTCTAAATTCAAGTTGGGATGGGGGGAACCGAGGTGAGTGGTGGTTGTCCCCGAAAAAGCCCTCCCCTTTTCCGTAGCCCCGTTTAAAGTTTTGTTTGGGCTCCTGTTCAGCGGGGATGCGCGTGCGCGTGGCAACCTTGACACGCCCGTGTTCCCCTGGACCAGACCTTTCTAACGCCACCCGAGTCAAGGTGCTACGACGTCCCTAAATGGGGATGCCTGTAGATGAGCACATTTTCCCAGCTTTGAATGTAAGTTTCCAGCATCATTGAAAATGTGGCCTCAAACGTGCAGTTTTGCGCCCGAACGTGGGATTTTGTTGAGGACGGTTTCTAAATTCAAGTTAGCATAAGGGGCACACGTGTGAGTTGTTATTTTCCCAGGATTGATGGTTTCCAATTCGGTAGCTCCGTTTAAAGTTTTGTTTTGGCCCCTGTTTAGCGGGGATGCGCGTGCGCGTGGCAAACTTGACACGCCCGTGTTCCCCTGGACCAGACCTTTCCAACGCCACCCGAGTCAAGGTGCTACGACGTCCCTAAGTGGGGATGCCTGTAGATGAGCACATTTTCCCAGCTTTGAATGTAAGTTTCCAGCATCATTGAAAATGTGGCCTCAAACGTGCAGTTTTGCGCCCGAACGTGGGATTTTGTTGAGGACGGTTTCTAAATTCAAGTTAGCATAAGGGGCACACGTGTGAGTTGTTATTTTCCCAGGATTGATGGTTTCCAATTCGGTAGCTCCGTTTAAAGTTTTGTTTTGGCCCCTGTTTAGCGGGGATGCGCGTGCGCGTGGCAAACTTGACACGCCCGTGTTCCCCTGGACCAGACCTTTCCAACGCCACCCGAGTTAAGGTGCTACGACGTCCCTAAGTGGAGATGCCTCTAAATGAAGCCAATTTCTCCTATTTGAATGCACTCTCCCAGCCCAGAGAGGCATGTGCCTTAAAATTCACAGTTATTCACCCGAACGTGGGATTTTGTTGAGGACGGTTTCTAAATTCAAGTTAGAATAAGGGGCACACGTGTGAGTTGTTATTTTCCCAGGATTGATGATTTCCAATTCGGTAGCTCCGTTTAAAGTTTTGTTTCGCTTCCCGTTTTCGTTGCGTAGCTCTGATTTGGCTGGGGATAGTTTTATACACTGCTTTAGAGTAAGACACATACGTGCGAGTTGTTTTCACATTGGAATTGACGATAGCCATTTCGGTGTTGACGTTTAACGTTTTCTTTCGCTTCCCGTTTCCGTTTTATCCAACCGATTTCGCTGGGGACAGTTTTGTTATTTAAGTTGGAGTGAGACGCAGCGACGTGCGTTGAAATTTCCGCCCTATCTGCGACGGTTCACGGTTGTAGCTCCGATTGAAGTTTTCTTTTGCTTCCCGTTTCGCGCACGCGCACGTGCGCGTTATTAGTCCCGGTTTTCCGTGTGCCCCCGGTTAATACCTTTCGAATGAGCCTATTTTGATCAAAATCCGTTGGGCGGAACCGAAAATGAGCTCGAAAAACGGTTTTCCCAGCTTCGCAGTGCATTTCCCAGCTTCTGACTTACAAGCGTAACATTGTCGCGGCCCCCAGTCCACCAGACAGCTACCATAGAGTATATAAGTCATCCTGGGAAAATGAATGGAAGTCAATGGCAGTATGACTTTACAGTGGTTTTGCCCATACTACACATATGGTGTATACACGGACCATGCACCATATGTGTCTCCCGCACACGGGTGAAAATGTATCCGCCTGAGAGGCACTCGGGGCGGGCACCCGATGGGGCATGAGACCCCCCCACCCCTGGTGGTCAAAAAAAAGTTAAAGTTTTTTTTTCCTTTCCTCCAGGCGCCTACTTGGCTCTGGGGCGCCCCAGAATCATGCCCCCCGACCCCGGCACTACCCGGGGGGCCGATGGGGGCCCTTTTTTTGAAATTTTTTTTTTCTCCATATTTGAAGCCCCGGCACAGGCTAGACCCATACCCCGACCCCGGGCACCCGCGAGCGGCCGGTAGGTGGCGTGTTTTGGGTCATTTTTTTTTTCTTGGCCGTTTTGAAGCCCCAGCGAGCCCCTGAGCCATACCCCGACCACGGCACTTCCCGGGCGGCCCCCCGTATACCGAAACGGCCGGTTGGGGGCGCTTTTTTTGAATTTTTTTTTTTTTCCCAT
>NW_027120348.1:47500-52500 GCF_038355195.1 Osmerus mordax | reverse complement strand
AGGTGAGTGGTGGTTGTCCCCGAAAAAGCCCTCCCCTTTTCCGTAGCCCCGTTTAAAGTTCTGTTTGGGCTCCTGTTCAGCGGGGAAGCGCGTGCGCGTGGCAAACTTGACACCCCCGTGTTCCCCTGGTCCAGACCTTTCTAACGCCGCCTGAGTCAAGGTGCTACGACGTCCCCAAGTGGGGGATGCCTGTAGATGAGCACATTTTCCCAACTTTGAATGTAAGTTTCCAGTATCATTGAAAATGTGGCCTCAAACGAGCAGTTTTGCCCCCGAACGTGGGATTTGGCTGGGGACGGTTTCTATATTCAAGTTGGGATGGGGGGCACCGAGGTGAGTGGTGGTTGTCCCCGAAAAAGCCCTCCCCTTTTCCGTAGCCCCGTTTAAAGTTTTGTTTGGGCTCCTGTTCAGCGGGGATGCGCGTGCGCGTGGCAACCTTGACACGCCCGTGTTCCCCTGGACCAGACCTTTCTAACGCCGCCTGAGTTAAGGTGCTACGACGTCCCTAAGTGGAGATGCCTGTAAATGAACACCTTTTCCCAACTTTGCACGTTTCCAGCTTGAGAGGAAAAGGGGCTTAAAATTCACAGTTATTCGCCCGAACGTGGGATTTCGCTGGGGACGGTTTCTAAGTTCAAGTTGGGATGGGGGGCACCGAGAGTGAGTGGTGGTTGTCCCCGAAAAAGCCCTCCCCTTTTCCGTAGCCCCGTTTAAAGTTTTGTTTGGGCTCCTGTTCAGCGGGGAAGCGCGTGCGCGTGGCAACCTTGACACGCCCGTGTTCCCCTGGACCAGACCTTTCTAACGCCGCCTGAGTTAAGGTGCTACGACGTCCCCAAGTGGGGATGCCTGTAAATGAACACCTTTTCCCAACTTTGAATGTAAGTTTCCAGTATCATTGAAAATGTGGCCTCAAACGTGCAGTTTTGCCCCCGAACGTGGGATTTGGCTGGGGACGGTTTCTAAATTCAAGTTGGGATGGGGGGCACCGAGGTGAGTGGTGGTTGTCCCCGAAAAAGCCCTCCCCTTTTCCGTAGCCCCGTTTAAAGTTTTGTTTGGGCTCCTGTTCAACGGGGATGCGCGTGCGCGTGGCAAACATGACACGCCCGTGTTCCCCTGGACCAGACCTTTCTAACGCCACCTGAGTTAAGGTGCTACGACGTCCCCAAGTGGGGATGCCTCTAAATGAAGCCAATTTCTCCTATTTGAATGCACTCTCCCAGCCCAGAGAGGCATGTGCCTTAAAATTCACAGTTATTCACCCGAACGTGGGATTTTGTTGAGGACGGTTTCTAAATTCAAGTTGGAACAGGGGGCACCGACGTGAGTGGTGTTTGTCCCCGAAAAAGCTCTCCCCTTTTCCGTAGCCCCGTTTAAAGTTTTGTTTGGGCTCCTGTTTAGCGGGGATGCGCGTGCGCGTGGCAACCTTGACACGCCCGTGTTCCCCTGGACCAGACCTTTCTAACGCCGCCTGAGTTAAGGTGCTACGACGTCCCTAAGTGGAGATGCCTGTAAATGAACACCTTTTCCCAACTTTGAATGTAAGTTTCCAGTATCATTGAAAATGTGGCCTCAAACGAGCAGTTTTGCCCCCGAACGTGGGATTTGGCTGGGGACGGTTTCTAAATTCAAGTTGGGATGGGGGGAACCGAGGTGAGTGGTGGTTGTCCCCGAAAAAGCCCTCCCCTTTTCCGTAGCCCCGTTTAAAGTTTTGTTTGGGCTCCTGTTCAGCGGGGATGCGCGTGCGCGTGGCAAACATGACACGCCCGTGTTCCCCTGGACCAGACCTTTCTAACGCCACCTGAGTTAAGGTGCTACGACGTCCCCAAGTGGGGATGCCTCTAAATGAAGCCAATTTCTCCTATTTGAATGCACTCTCCCAGCCCAGAGAGGCATGTGCCTTAAAATTCACAGTTATTCACCCGAACGTGGGATTTTGTTGAGGACGGTTTCTAAATTCAAGTTGGAACAGGGGGCACCGACGTGAGTGGTGTTTGTCCCCGAAAAAGCTCTCCCCTTTTCCGTAGCCCCGTTTAAAGTTTTGTTTGGGCTCCTGTTTAGCGGGGATGCGCGTGCGCGTGGCAACCTTGACACGCCGTGTTCCCCTGGACCAGACCTTTCTAACGCCGCCTGAGTTAAGGTGCTACGACGTCCCTAAGTGGAGATGCCTGTAAATGAACACCTTTTCCCAACTTTGAATGTAAGTTTCCAGTATCATTGAAAATGTGGCCTCAAACGAGCAGTTTTGCCCCCGAACGTGGGATTTGGCTGGGGACGGTTTTCTAAATTCAAGTTGGGATGGGGGGAACCGAGGTGAGTGGTGGTTGTCCCCGAAAAAGCCCTCCCCTTTTCCGTAGCCCCGTTTAAAGTTTTGTTTGGGCTCCTGTTCAGCGGGGATGCGCGTGCGCGTGGCAAACATGACACGCCCGTGTTCCCCTGGACCAGACCTTTCTAACGCCACCTGAGTTAAGGTGCTACGACGTCCCCAAGTGGGGATGCCTCTAAATGAAGCCAATTTCTCCTATTTGAATGCACTCTCCCAGCCCAGAGAGGCATGTGCCTTAAAATTCACAGTTATTCACCGAACGTGGGATTTTGTTGAGGACGGTTTCTAAATTCAAGTTGGAACAGGGGGCACCGACGTGAGTGGTGTTTGTCCCCGAAAAAGCTCTCCCCTTTTCCGTAGCCCCGTTTAAAGTTTTGTTTGGGCTCCTGTTTAGCGGGGATGCGCGTGCGCGTGGCAACCTTGACACGCCCGTGTTCCCCTGGACCAGACCTTTCCAACGCCACCCGAGTCAAGGTGCTACGACGTCCCTAAGTGGGGATGCCTGTAGATGAGCACATTTTCCCAGCTTTGAATGTAAGTTTCCAGCATCATTGAAAATGTGGCCTCAAACGTGCAGTTTTGCGCCCGAACGTGGGATTTTGTTGAGGACGGTTTCTAAATTCAAGTTAGCATAAGGGGCACACGTGTGAGTTGTTATTTTCCCAGGATTGATGGTTTCCAATTCGGTAGCTCCGTTTAAAGTTTTGTTTTTGGCCCCTGTTTAGCGGGGATGCGCGTGCGCGTGGCAAACTTGACACGCCCGTGTTCCCCTGGACCAGACCTTTCCAACGCCACCCGAGTCAAGGTGCTACGACGTCCCTAAGTGGGGATGCCTGTAGATGAGCACATTTTCCCAGCTTTGAATGTAAGTTTCCAGCATCATTGAAAATGTGGCCTCAAACGTGCAGTTTTGCGCCCGAACGTGGGATTTTGTTGAGGACGGTTTCTAAATTCAAGTTAGCATAAGGGGCACACGTGTGAGTTGTTATTTTCCCAGGATTGATGGTTTCCAATTCGGTAGCTCCGTTTAAAGTTTTGTTTTGGCCCCTGTTTAGCGGGGATGCGCGTGCGCGTGGCAAACTTGACACGCCCGTGTTCCCCTGGACCAGACCTTTCCAACGCCACCCGAGTTAAGGTGCTACGACGTCCCTAAGTGGAGATGCCTCTAAATGAAGCCAATTTCTCCTATTTGAATGCACTCTCCCAGCCCAGAGAGGCATGTGCCTTAAAATTCACAGTTATTCACCCGAACGTGGGATTTTGTTGAGGACGGTTTCTAAATTCAAGTTAGAATAAGGGGCACACGTGTGAGTTGTTATTTTCCCAGGATTGATGATTTCCAATTCGGTAGCTCCGTTTAAAGTTTTGTTTCGCTTCCCGTTTTCGTTGCGTAGCTCTGATTTGGCTGGGGATAGTTTTATACACTGCTTTAGAGTAAGACACATACGTGCGAGTTGTTTTCACATTGGAATTGACGATAGCCATTTCGGTGTTGACGTTTAACGTTTTCTTTCGCTTCCCGTTTCCGTTTTATCCAACCGATTTCGCTGGGGACAGTTTTGTTATTTAAGTTGGAGTGAGACGCAGCGACGTGCGTTGAAATTTCCGCCCTATCTGCGACGGTTCACGGTTGTAGCTCCGATTGAAGTTTTCTTTTGCTTCCCGTTTCGCGCACGCGCACGTGCGCGTTATTAGTCCCGGTTTTCCGTGTGCCCCCGGTTAATACCTTTCGAATGAGCCTATTTTGATCAAAATCCGTTGGGCGGAACCGAAAATGAGCTCGAAAAACGGTTTTCCCAGCTTCGCAGTGCATTTCCCAGCTTCTGACTTACAAGCGTAACATTGTCGCGGCCCCCAGTCCACCAGACAGCTACCATAGAGTATATAAGTCATCCTGGGAAAATGAATGGAAGTCAATGGCAGTATGACTTTACAGTGGTTTTGCCCATACTACACATATGGTGTATACACGGACCATGCACCATATGTGTCTCCCGCACACGGGTGAAAATGTATCCGCCTGAGAGGCACTCGGGGCGGGCACCCGATGGGGCATGAGACCCCCCCACCCCTGGTGGTCAAAAAAAAGTTAAAGTTTTTTTTTCCTTTCCTCCAGGCGCCTACTTGGCTCTGGGGCGCCCCAGAATCATGCCCCCCGACCCCGGCACTACCCGGGGGGCCGATGGGGGCCCTTTTTTTGAAATTTTTTTTTTCTCCATATTTGAAGCCCCGGCACAGGCTAGACCCATACCCCGACCCCGGGCACCCGCGAGCGGCCGGTAGGTGGCGTGTTTTGGGTCATTTTTTTTTTCTTGGCCGTTTTGAAGCCCCAGCGAGCCCCTGAGCCATACCCCGACCACGGCACTTCCCGGGCGGCCCCCCGTATACCGAAACGGCCGGTTGGGGGCGCTTTTTTTGAATTTTTTTTTTTTTCCCATATTTGAAGCCCCGGCACAGGCTAGACCCATACCCCGACCCCGGGCACCCGCGAGCGGCCGGTAGGCGGCGCGTTTTGGGTCTTTTTTTATTTTTTTTGCCCGTTTTGAAGCTCCAGCAAGGGCCTGATCCATGCCACACACGCAGACCATCGTGACACTGTCACCCACCTGACCGAATGGCGTTCTCGACCCCCACGATAGTTGGGCCCCCACCATACAGGTGGACGGTTCCTTCGGCA
>NW_027120348.1:35000-37500 GCF_038355195.1 Osmerus mordax | reverse complement strand
AAAAGGGGCTTAAAATTCACAGTTATTCGCCCGAACGTGGGATTTCGCTGGGGACGGTTTCTAAGTTCAAGTTGGGATGGGGGGCACCGAGGTGAGTGGTGGTTGTCCCCGAAAAAGCCCTCCCCTTTTCCGTAGCCCCGTTTAAAGTTTTGTTTGGGCTCCTGTTCAGCGGGGAAGCGCGTGCGCGTGGCAACCTTGACACGCCCGTGTTCCCCTGGACCAGACCTTTCTAACGCCGCCTGAGTTAAGGTGCTACGACGTCCCCAAGTGGGGATGCCTGTAAATGAACACCTTTTCCCAACTTTGAATGTAAGTTTCCAGTATCATTGAAAATGTGGCCTCAAACGTGCAGTTTTGCCCCCGAACGTGGGATTTGGCTGGGGACGGTTTCTAAATTCAAGTTGGGATGGGGGGCACCGAGGTGAGTGGTGGTTGTCCCCGAAAAAGCCCTCCCCTTTTCCGTAGCCCCGTTTAAAGTTTTGTTTGGGCTCCTGTTCAACGGGGATGCGCGTGCGCGTGGCAAACATGACACGCCCGTGTTCCCCTGGACCAGACCTTTCTAACGCCACCTGAGTTAAGGTGCTACGACGTCCCCAAGTGGGGATGCCTCTAAATGAAGCCAATTTCTCCTATTTGAATGCACTCTCCCAGCCCAGAGAGGCATGTGCCTTAAAATTCACAGTTATTCACCCGAACGTGGGATTTTGTTGAGGACGGTTTCTAAATTCAAGTTGGAACAGGGGGCACCGACGTGAGTGGTGTTTGTCCCCGAAAAAGCTCTCCCCTTTTCCGTAGCCCCGTTTAAAGTTTTGTTTGGGCTCCTGTTTAGCGGGGATGCGCGTGCGCGTGGCAACCTTGACACGCCCGTGTTCCCCTGGACCAGACCTTTCTAACGCCGCCTGAGTTAAGGTGCTACGACGTCCCTAAGTGGAGATGCCTGTAAATGAACACCTTTTCCCAACTTTGAATGTAAGTTTCCAGTATCATTGAAAATGTGGCCTCAAACGAGCAGTTTTGCCCCCGAACGTGGGATTTGGCTGGGGACGGTTTCTAAATTCAAGTTGGGATGGGGGGAACCGAGGTGAGTGGTGGTTGTCCCCGAAAAAGCCCTCCCCTTTTCCGTAGCCCCGTTTAAAGTTTTGTTTGGGCTCCTGTTCAGCGGGGATGCGCGTGCGCGTGGCAAACATGACACGCCCGTGTTCCCCTGGACCAGACCTTTCTAACGCCACCTGAGTTAAGGTGCTACGACGTCCCCAAGTGGGGATGCCTCTAAATGAAGCCAATTTCTCCTATTTGAATGCACTCTCCCAGCCCAGAGAGGCATGTGCCTTAAAATTCACAGTTATTCACCCGAACGTGGGATTTTGTTGAGGACGGTTTCTAAATTCAAGTTGGAACAGGGGGCACCGACGTGAGTGGTGTTTGTCCCCGAAAAAGCTCTCCCCTTTTCCGTAGCCCCGTTTAAAGTTTTGTTTGGGCTCCTGTTTAGCGGGGATGCGCGTGCGCGTGGCAACCTTGACACGCCCGTGTTCCCCTGGACCAGACCTTTCTAACGCCGCCTGAGTTAAGGTGCTACGACGTCCCTAAGTGGAGATGCCTGTAAATGAACACCTTTTCCCAACTTTGAATGTAAGTTTCCAGTATCATTGAAAATGTGGCCTCAAACGAGCAGTTTTGCCCCCGAACGTGGGATTTGGCTGGGGACGGTTTCTAAATTCAAGTTGGGATGGGGGGAACCGAGGTGAGTGGTGGTTGTCCCCGAAAAAGCCCTCCCCTTTTCCGTAGCCCCGTTTAAAGTTTTGTTTGGGCTCCTGTTCAGCGGGGATGCGCGTGCGCGTGGCAAACATGACACGCCCGTGTTCCCCTGGACCAGACCTTTCTAACGCCACCTGAGTTAAGGTGCTACGACGTCCCCAAGTGGGGATGCCTCTAAATGAAGCCAATTTCTCCTATTTGAATGCACTCTCCCAGCCCAGAGAGGCATGTGCCTTAAAATTCACAGTTATTCACCCGAACGTGGGATTTTGTTGAGGACGGTTTCTAAATTCAAGTTGGAACAGGGGGCACCGACGTGAGTGGTGTTTGTCCCCGAAAAAGCTCTCCCCTTTTCCGTAGCCCCGTTTAAAGTTTTGTTTGGGCTCCTGTTTAGCGGGGATGCGCGTGCGCGTGGCAACCTTGACACGCCCGTGTTCCCCTGGACCAGACCTTTCCAACGCCACCCGAGTCAAGGTGCTACGACGTCCCTAAGTGGGGATGCCTGTAGATGAGCACATTTTCCCAGCTTTGAATGTAAGTTTCCAGCATCATTGAAAATGTGGCCTCAAACGTGCAGTTTTGCGCCCGAACGTGGGATTTTGTTGAGGACGGTTTCTAAATTCAAGTTAGCATAAGGGGCACACGTGTGAGTTGTTATTTTCCCAGGATTGATGGTTTCCAATTCGGTAGCTCCGTTTAAAGTTTTGTTTTGGCCCCTGTTTAGCGGGGATGCGCGTGCGCGTGG
>NW_027120348.1:15000-25000 GCF_038355195.1 Osmerus mordax | reverse complement strand
GGGAGGGTGCCCAGGGGCACGGGCACTGTAGACGGGGGACGCCCAGGGGCACGGGCACCCAAAGCAAGGGATGCCCAGGGGCACGTACTTCTTAAAGTGGGGTTATTTTGGTTTTAACACAGGGGGGGTGCTTAAGAGTGGGTGAACAGGGCCCCACGGTGATCAGGTGGTGCAGGGGGGGTCCTCCCCGGAGGTGTGCTGGCCGCCCTGGGGGCTCTGTTCCCCGGGGAGGCCGAGAGAGTAGTGTTGTTCCCCGGGGCTCCCAACTTTTGCAGTGTGAGAGTGTGTTTGACTTGTATTTTGTGGGTGTCAAATGCACCGTTTGGCGCCCGAACGTGTGATTTGGCTGGGGATGGTTTTGTTCTTCAAGTGAGGGCAAGGGGCAGCGGTGTGTGTGGTTATTTTCCCCGAAAAAAGTGTCCCCATTTCGGTGTGCGCGTTTGAAAATTTGTTTCGCTCGCAGCGTCGCGGAGATGCGCGTGCGCGTGGCAACCTTGACACCCCCGTGTTCCCCTGGACCAGACCTTTCCAACGCCGCCTGAGTTAAGGTGCTACGACGTCCCTAAGTGGAGATGCCTCTAAATGAACACCTTTTCCCAACTTTGCACGTTTCCAGCTTGAGAGGAAAAGGGGCTTAAAATTCACAGTTATTCGCCCGAACGTGGGATTTGGCTGGGGACGGTTTCTATATTCAAGTTGGGATGGGGGGCACCGAGGTGAGTGGTGTTTGTCCCCGAAAAAAGTGTCCCCATTTCGGTGTGCGCGTTTGAAAATTTGTTTCGCTCGCAGCGTCGCGGAGATGCGCGTGCGCGTGGCAACCTTGACACCCCCGTGTTCCCCTGGACCAGACCTTTCCAACGCCGCCTGAGTTAAGGTGCTACGACGTCCCTAAGTGGAGATGCCTCTAAATGAACACCTTTTCCCAACTTTGCACGTTTCCAGCTTGAGAGAAAAAGGGGCTTAAAATTCACAGTTATTCGCCCGAACGTGGGATTTCGCTGGGGACGGTTTCTAAGTTCAAGTTGGGACGGGGGGCACCGAGGTGAGTGGTGGTTGTCCCCGAAAAAGCCCTCCCCTTTTCCGTAGCCCCGTTTAAAGTTTTGTTTGGGCTCCTGTTCAGCGGGGAAGCGCGTGCGCGTGGCAACCTTGACACCCCCGTGTTCCCCTGGACCAGACCTTTCCAACGCCGCCTGAGTTAAGGTGCTACGACGTCCCTAAGTGGAGATGCCTCTAAATGAACACCTTTTCCCAACTTTGCACGTTTCCAGCTTGAGAGGAAAAGGGGCTTAAAATTCACAGTTATTCGCCCGAACGTGGGATTTGGCTGGGGACGGTTTCTATATTCAAGTTGGGATGGGGGGCACCGAGGTGAGTGGTGGTTGTCCCCGAAAAAGCTCTCCCCTTTTCCGTAGCCCCGTTTAAAGTTTTGTTTGGGCTCCTGTTCAGCGGGGAAGCGCGTGCGCGTGGCAAACTTGACACCCCCGTGTTCCCCTGGTCCAGACCTTTCCAACGCCGCCTGAGTCAAGGTGCTACGACGTCCCCAAGTGGGGATGCCTGTAGATGAGCACATTTTCCCAACTTTGAATGTAAGTTTCCAGTATCATTGAAAATGTGGCCTCAAACGAGCAGTTTTGCCCCCGAACGTGGGATTTGGCTGGGGACGGTTTCTATATTCAAGTTGGGATGGGGGGCACCGAGGTGAGTGGTGGTTGTCCCCGAAAAAGCCCTCCCCTTTTCCGTAGCCCCGTTTAAAGTTCTGTTTGGGCTCCTGTTCAGCGGGGAAGCGCGTGCGCGTGGCAAACTTGACACCCCCGTGTTCCCCTGGTCCAGACCTTTCCAACGCCGCCTGAGTCAAGGTGCTACGACGTCCCCAAGTGGGGATGCCTGTAGATGAGCACATTTTCCCAACTTTGAATGTAAGTTTCCAGTATCATTGAAAATGTGGCCTCAAACGAGCAGTTTTGCCCCCGAACGTGGGATTTGGCTGGGGACGGTTTCTATATTCAAGTTGGGATGGGGGGCACCGAGGTGAGTGGTGGTTGTCCCCGAAAAAGCCCTCCCCTTTTCCGTAGCCCCGTTTAAAGTTTTGTTTGGGCTCCTGTTCAGCGGGGATGCGCGTGCGCGTGGCAACCTTGACACGCCCGTGTTCCCCTGGACCAGACCTTTCTAACGCCGCCTGAGTTAAGGTGCTACGACGTCCCTAAGTGGAGATGCCTGTAAATGAACACCTTTTCCCAACTTTGCACGTTTCCAGCTTGAGAGGAAAAGGGGCTTAAAATTCACAGTTATTCGCCCGAACGTGGGATTTCGCTGGGGACGGTTTCTAAGTTCAAGTTGGGACGGGGGGCACCGAGGTGAGTGGTGGTTGTCCCCGAAAAAGCCCTCCCCTTTTCCGTAGCCCCGTTTAAAGTTTTGTTTGGGCTCCTGTTCAGCGGGGAAGCGCGTGCGCGTGGCAACCTTGACACGCCCGTGTTCCCCTGGACCAGACCTTTCTAACGCCGCCTGAGTTAAGGTGCTACGACGTCCCCAAGTGGGGATGCCTGTAGATGAGCACATTTTCCCAACTTTGAATGTAAGTTTCCAGTATCATTGAAAATGTGGCCTCAAACGAGCAGTTTTGCCCCCGAACGTGGGATTTGGCTGGGGACGGTTTCTATATTCAAGTTGGGATGGGGGGCACCGAGGTGAGTGGTGGTTGTCCCCGAAAAAGCCCTCCCCTTTTCCGTAGCCCCGTTTAAAGTTCTGTTTGGGCTCCTGTTCAGCGGGGAAGCGCGTGCGCGTGGCAAACTTGACACCCCCGTGTTCCCCTGGTCCAGACCTTTCCAACGCCGCCTGAGTCAAGGTGCTACGACGTCCCCAAGTGGGGATGCCTGTAGATGAGCACATTTTCCCAACTTTGAATGTAAGTTTCCAGTATCATTGAAAATGTGGCCTCAAACGAGCAGTTTTGCCCCCGAACGTGGGATTTGGCTGGGGACGGTTTCTATATTCAAGTTGGGATGGGGGGCACCGAGGTGAGTGGTGGTTGTCCCCGAAAAAGCCCTCCCCTTTTCCGTAGCCCCGTTTAAAGTTCTGTTTGGGCTCCTGTTCAGCGGGGAAGCGCGTGCGCGTGGCAAACTTGACACCCCCGTGTTCCCCTGGTCCAGACCTTTCCAACGCCGCCTGAGTCAAGGTGCTACGACGTCCCCAAGTGGGGATGCCTGTAGATGAGCACATTTTCCCAACTTTGAATGTAAGTTTCCAGTATCATTGAAAATGTGGCCTCAAACGAGCAGTTTTGCCCCCGAACGTGGGATTTGGCTGGGGACGGTTTCTATATTCAAGTTGGGATGGGGGGCACCGAGGTGAGTGGTGGTTGTCCCCGAAAAAGCCCTCCCCTTTTCCGTAGCCCCGTTTAAAGTTTTGTTTGGGCTCCTGTTCAGCGGGGATGCGCGTGCGCGTGGCAACCTTGACACGCCCGTGTTCCCCTGGACCAGACCTTTCTAACGCCGCCTGAGTTAAGGTGCTACGACGTCCCTAAGTGGAGATGCCTGTAAATGAACACCTTTTCCCAACTTTGCACGTTTCCAGCTTGAGAGGAAAAGGGGCTTAAAATTCACAGTTATTCGCCCGAACGTGGGATTTCGCTGGGGACGGTTTCTAAGTTCAAGTTGGGACGGGGGGCACCGAGGTGAGTGGTGGTTGTCCCCGAAAAAGCCCTCCCCTTTTCCGTAGCCCCGTTTAAAGTTTTGTTTGGGCTCCTGTTCAGCGGGGAAGCGCGTGCGCGTGGCAACCTTGACACGCCCGTGTTCCCCTGGACCAGACCTTTCTAACGCCGCCTGAGTTAAGGTGCTACGACGTCCCCAAGTGGGGATGCCTGTAGATGAGCACATTTTCCCAACTTTGAATGTAAGTTTCCAGTATCATTGAAAATGTGGCCTCAAACGTGCAGTTTTGCCCCCGAACGTGGGATTTGGCTGGGGACGGTTTCTAAATTCAAGTTGGGATGGGGGGCACCGAGGTGAGTGGTGGTTGTCCCCGAAAAAGCCCTCCCCTTTTCCGTAGCCCCGTTTAAAGTTTTGTTTGGGCTCCTGTTCAACGGGGATGCGCGTGCGCGTGGCAAACATGACACGCCCGTGTTCCCCTGGACCAGACCTTTCTAACGCCACCTGAGTTAAGGTGCTACGACGTCCCCAAGTGGGGATGCCTCTAAATGAAGCCAATTTCTCCTATTTGAATGCACTCTCCCAGCCCAGAGAGGCATGTGCCTTAAAATTCACAGTTATTCACCCGAACGTGGGATTTTGTTGAGGACGGTTTCTAAATTCAAGTTGGAACAGGGGGCACCGACGTGAGTGGTGTTTGTCCCCGAAAAAGCTCTCCCCTTTTCCGTAGCCCCGTTTAAAGTTTTGTTTGGGCTCCTGTTTAGCGGGGATGCGCGTGCGCGTGGCAACCTTGACACGCCCGTGTTCCCCTGGACCAGACCTTTCTAACGCCGCCTGAGTTAAGGTGCTACGACGTCCCTAAGTGGAGATGCCTGTAAATGAACACCTTTTCCCAACTTTGAATGTAAGTTTCCAGTATCATTGAAAATGTGGCCTCAAACGAGCAGTTTTGCCCCCGAACGTGGGATTTGGCTGGGGACGGTTTCTAAATTCAAGTTGGGATGGGGGGAACCGAGGTGAGTGGTGGTTGTCCCCGAAAAAGCCCTCCCCTTTTCCGTAGCCCCGTTTAAAGTTTTGTTTGGGCTCCTGTTCAGCGGGGATGCGCGTGCGCGTGGCAACCTTGACACGCCCGTGTTCCCCTGGACCAGACCTTTCTAACGCCGCCTGAGTTAAGGTGCTACGACGTCCCTAAGTGGAGATGCCTGTAAATGAACACCTTTTCCCAACTTTGCACGTTTCCAGCTTGAGAGGAAAAGGGGCTTAAAATTCACAGTTATTCGCCCGAACGTGGGATTTCGCTGGGGACGGTTTCTAAGTTCAAGTTGGGACGGGGGGCACCGAGGTGAGTGGTGGTTGTCCCCGAAAAAGCCCTCCCCTTTTCCGTAGCCCCGTTTAAAGTTTTGTTTGGGCTCCTGTTCAGCGGGGAAGCGCGTGCGCGTGGCAACCTTGACACGCCCGTGTTCCCCTGGACCAGACCTTTCTAACGCCGCCTGAGTTAAGGTGCTACGACGTCCCCAAGTGGGGATGCCTGTAGATGAGCACATTTTCCCAACTTTGAATGTAAGTTTCCAGTATCATTGAAAATGTGGCCTCAAACGAGCAGTTTTGCCCCCGAACGTGGGATTTGGCTGGGGACGGTTTCTATATTCAAGTTGGGATGGGGGGCACCGAGGTGAGTGGTGGTTGTCCCCGAAAAAGCCCTCCCCTTTTCCGTAGCCCCGTTTAAAGTTCTGTTTGGGCTCCTGTTCAGCGGGGAAGCGCGTGCGCGTGGCAAACTTGACACCCCCGTGTTCCCCTGGTCCAGACCTTTCCAACGCCGCCTGAGTCAAGGTGCTACGACGTCCCCAAGTGGGGATGCCTGTAGATGAGCACATTTTCCCAACTTTGAATGTAAGTTTCCAGTATCATTGAAAATGTGGCCTCAAACGAGCAGTTTTGCCCCCGAACGTGGGATTTGGCTGGGGACGGTTTCTATATTCAAGTTGGGATGGGGGGCACCGAGGTGAGTGGTGGTTGTCCCCGAAAAAGCCCTCCCCTTTTCCGTAGCCCCGTTTAAAGTTTTGTTTGGGCTCCTGTTCAGCGGGGATGCGCGTGCGCGTGGCAACCTTGACACGCCCGTGTTCCCCTGGACCAGACCTTTCTAACGCCGCCTGAGTTAAGGTGCTACGACGTCCCTAAGTGGAGATGCCTGTAAATGAACACCTTTTCCCAACTTTGCACGTTTCCAGCTTGAGAGGAAAAGGGGCTTAAAATTCACAGTTATTCGCCCGAACGTGGGATTTCGCTGGGGACGGTTTCTAAGTTCAAGTTGGGACGGGGGGCACCGAGGTGAGTGGTGGTTGTCCCCGAAAAAGCCCTCCCCTTTTCCGTAGCCCCGTTTAAAGTTTTGTTTGGGCTCCTGTTCAGCGGGGAAGCGCGTGCGCGTGGCAACCTTGACACGCCCGTGTTCCCCTGGACCAGACCTTTCTAACGCCGCCTGAGTTAAGGTGCTACGACGTCCCCAAGTGGGGATGCCTGTAGATGAGCACATTTTCCCAACTTTGAATGTAAGTTTCCAGTATCATTGAAAATGTGGCCTCAAACGAGCAGTTTTGCCCCCGAACGTGGGATTTGGCTGGGGACGGTTTCTATATTCAAGTTGGGATGGGGGGCACCGAGGTGAGTGGTGGTTGTCCCCGAAAAAGCCCTCCCCTTTTCCGTAGCCCCGTTTAAAGTTCTGTTTGGGCTCCTGTTCAGCGGGGAAGCGCGTGCGCGTGGCAAACTTGACACCCCCGTGTTCCCCTGGTCCAGACCTTTCCAACGCCGCCTGAGTCAAGGTGCTACGACGTCCCCAAGTGGGGATGCCTGTAGATGAGCACATTTTCCCAACTTTGAATGTAAGTTTCCAGTATCATTGAAAATGTGGCCTCAAACGAGCAGTTTTGCCCCCGAACGTGGGATTTGGCTGGGGACGGTTTCTATATTCAAGTTGGGATGGGGGGCACCGAGGTGAGTGGTGGTTGTCCCCGAAAAAGCCCTCCCCTTTTCCGTAGCCCCGTTTAAAGTTTTGTTTGGGCTCCTGTTCAGCGGGGATGCGCGTGCGCGTGGCAACCTTGACACGCCCGTGTTCCCCTGGACCAGACCTTTCTAACGCCGCCTGAGTTAAGGTGCTACGACGTCCCTAAGTGGAGATGCCTGTAAATGAACACCTTTTCCCAACTTTGCACGTTTCCAGCTTGAGAGGAAAAGGGGCTTAAAATTCACAGTTATTCGCCCGAACGTGGGATTTCGCTGGGGACGGTTTCTAAGTTCAAGTTGGGACGGGGGGCACCGAGGTGAGTGGTGGTTGTCCCCGAAAAAGCCCTCCCCTTTTCCGTAGCCCCGTTTAAAGTTTTGTTTGGGCTCCTGTTCAGCGGGGAAGCGCGTGCGCGTGGCAACCTTGACACGCCCGTGTTCCCCTGGACCAGACCTTTCTAACGCCGCCTGAGTTAAGGTGCTACGACGTCCCCAAGTGGGGATGCCTGTAGATGAGCACATTTTCCCAACTTTGAATGTAAGTTTCCAGTATCATTGAAAATGTGGCCTCAAACGAGCAGTTTTGCCCCCGAACGTGGGATTTGGCTGGGGACGGTTTCTATATTCAAGTTGGGATGGGGGGCACCGAGGTGAGTGGTGGTTGTCCCCGAAAAAGCCCTCCCCTTTTCCGTAGCCCCGTTTAAAGTTCTGTTTGGGCTCCTGTTCAGCGGGGAAGCGCGTGCGCGTGGCAAACTTGACACCCCCGTGTTCCCCTGGTCCAGACCTTTCCAACGCCGCCTGAGTCAAGGTGCTACGACGTCCCCAAGTGGGGATGCCTGTAGATGAGCACATTTTCCCAACTTTGAATGTAAGTTTCCAGTATCATTGAAAATGTGGCCTCAAACGAGCAGTTTTGCCCCCGAACGTGGGATTTGGCTGGGGACGGTTTCTATATTCAAGTTGGGATGGGGGGCACCGAGGTGAGTGGTGGTTGTCCCCGAAAAAGCCCTCCCCTTTTCCGTAGCCCCGTTTAAAGTTTTGTTTGGGCTCCTGTTCAGCGGGGATGCGCGTGCGCGTGGCAACCTTGACACGCCCGTGTTCCCCTGGACCAGACCTTTCTAACGCCGCCTGAGTTAAGGTGCTACGACGTCCCTAAGTGGAGATGCCTGTAAATGAACACCTTTTCCCAACTTTGCACGTTTCCAGCTTGAGAGGAAAAGGGGCTTAAAATTCACAGTTATTCGCCCGAACGTGGGATTTCGCTGGGGACGGTTTCTAAGTTCAAGTTGGGACGGGGGGCACCGAGGTGAGTGGTGGTTGTCCCCGAAAAAGCCCTCCCCTTTTCCGTAGCCCCGTTTAAAGTTTTGTTTGGGCTCCTGTTCAGCGGGGAAGCGCGTGCGCGTGGCAACCTTGACACGCCCGTGTTCCCCTGGACCAGACCTTTCTAACGCCGCCTGAGTTAAGGTGCTACGACGTCCCCAAGTGGGGATGCCTGTAGATGAGCACATTTTCCCAACTTTGAATGTAAGTTTCCAGTATCATTGAAAATGTGGCCTCAAACGAGCAGTTTTGCCCCCGAACGTGGGATTTGGCTGGGGACGGTTTCTATATTCAAGTTGGGATGGGGGGCACCGAGGTGAGTGGTGGTTGTCCCCGAAAAAGCCCTCCCCTTTTCCGTAGCCCCGTTTAAAGTTCTGTTTGGGCTCCTGTTCAGCGGGGAAGCGCGTGCGCGTGGCAAACTTGACACCCCCGTGTTCCCCTGGTCCAGACCTTTCCAACGCCGCCTGAGTCAAGGTGCTACGACGTCCCCAAGTGGGGATGCCTGTAGATGAGCACATTTTCCCAACTTTGAATGTAAGTTTCCAGTATCATTGAAAATGTGGCCTCAAACGAGCAGTTTTGCCCCCGAACGTGGGATTTGGCTGGGGACGGTTTCTATATTCAAGTTGGGATGGGGGGCACCGAGGTGAGTGGTGGTTGTCCCCGAAAAAGCCCTCCCCTTTTCCGTAGCCCCGTTTAAAGTTTTGTTTGGGCTCCTGTTCAGCGGGGATGCGCGTGCGCGTGGCAACCTTGACACGCCCGTGTTCCCCTGGACCAGACCTTTCTAACGCCGCCTGAGTTAAGGTGCTACGACGTCCCTAAGTGGAGATGCCTGTAAATGAACACCTTTTCCCAACTTTGCACGTTTCCAGCTTGAGAGGAAAAGGGGCTTAAAATTCACAGTTATTCGCCCGAACGTGGGATTTCGCTGGGGACGGTTTCTAAGTTCAAGTTGGGACGGGGGGCACCGAGGTGAGTGGTGGTTGTCCCCGAAAAAGCCCTCCCCTTTTCCGTAGCCCCGTTTAAAGTTTTGTTTGGGCTCCTGTTCAGCGGGGAAGCGCGTGCGCGTGGCAACCTTGACACGCCCGTGTTCCCCTGGACCAGACCTTTCTAACGCCGCCTGAGTTAAGGTGCTACGACGTCCCCAAGTGGGGATGCCTGTAGATGAGCACATTTTCCCAACTTTGAATGTAAGTTTCCAGTATCATTGAAAATGTGGCCTCAAACGTGCAGTTTTGCCCCCGAACGTGGGATTTGGCTGGGGACGGTTTCTAAATTCAAGTTGGGATGGGGGGCACCGAGGTGAGTGGTGGTTGTCCCCGAAAAAGCCCTCCCCTTTTCCGTAGCCCCGTTTAAAGTTTTGTTTGGGCTCCTGTTCAACGGGGATGCGCGTGCGCGTGGCAAACATGACACGCCCGTGTTCCCCTGGACCAGACCTTTCTAACGCCACCTGAGTTAAGGTGCTACGACGTCCCCAAGTGGGGATGCCTCTAAATGAAGCCAATTTCTCCTATTTGAATGCACTCTCCCAGCCCAGAGAGGCATGTGCCTTAAAATTCACAGTTATTCACCCGAACGTGGGATTTTGTTGAGGACGGTTTCTAAATTCAAGTTGGAACAGGGGGCACCGACGTGAGTGGTGTTTGTCCCCGAAAAAGCTCTCCCCTTTTCCGTAGCCCCGTTTAAAGTTTTGTTTGGGCTCCTGTTTAGCGGGGATGCGCGTGCGCGTGGCAACCTTGACACGCCCGTGTTCCCCTGGACCAGACCTTTCTAACGCCGCCTGAGTTAAGGTGCTACGACGTCCCTAAGTGGAGATGCCTGTAAATGAACACCTTTTCCCAACTTTGAATGTAAGTTTCCAGTATCATTGAAAATGTGGCCTCAAACGAGCAGTTTTGCCCCCGAACGTGGGATTTGGCTGGGGACGGTTTCTAAATTCAAGTTGGGATGGGGGGAACCGAGGTGAGTGGTGGTTGTCCCCGAAAAAGCCCTCCCCTTTTCCGTAGCCCCGTTTAAAGTTTTGTTTGGGCTCCTGTTCAGCG
>NW_027120348.1:0-2500 GCF_038355195.1 Osmerus mordax | reverse complement strand
GGACCAGACCTTTCTAACGCCGCCTGAGTTAAGGTGCTACGACGTCCCTAAGTGGAGATGCCTGTAAATGAACACCTTTTCCCAACTTTGCACGTTTCCAGCTTGAGAGGAAAAGGGGCTTAAAATTCACAGTTATTCGCCCGAACGTGGGATTTCGCTGGGGACGGTTTCTAAGTTCAAGTTGGGACGGGGGGCACCGAGGTGAGTGGTGGTTGTCCCCGAAAAAGCCCTCCCCTTTTCCGTAGCCCCGTTTAAAGTTTTGTTTGGGCTCCTGTTCAGCGGGGAAGCGCGTGCGCGTGGCAACCTTGACACGCCCGTGTTCCCCTGGACCAGACCTTTCTAACGCCGCCTGAGTTAAGGTGCTACGACGTCCCCAAGTGGGGATGCCTGTAGATGAGCACATTTTCCCAACTTTGAATGTAAGTTTCCAGTATCATTGAAAATGTGGCCTCAAACGTGCAGTTTTGCCCCCGAACGTGGGATTTGGCTGGGGACGGTTTCTAAATTCAAGTTGGGATGGGGGGCACCGAGGTGAGTGGTGGTTGTCCCCGAAAAAGCCCTCCCCTTTTCCGTAGCCCCGTTTAAAGTTTTGTTTGGGCTCCTGTTCAACGGGGATGCGCGTGCGCGTGGCAAACATGACACGCCCGTGTTCCCCTGGACCAGACCTTTCTAACGCCACCTGAGTTAAGGTGCTACGACGTCCCCAAGTGGGGATGCCTCTAAATGAAGCCAATTTCTCCTATTTGAATGCACTCTCCCAGCCCAGAGAGGCATGTGCCTTAAAATTCACAGTTATTCACCCGAACGTGGGATTTTGTTGAGGACGGTTTCTAAATTCAAGTTGGAACAGGGGGCACCGACGTGAGTGGTGTTTGTCCCCGAAAAAGCTCTCCCCTTTTCCGTAGCCCCGTTTAAAGTTTTGTTTGGGCTCCTGTTTAGCGGGGATGCGCGTGCGCGTGGCAACCTTGACACGCCCGTGTTCCCCTGGACCAGACCTTTCTAACGCCGCCTGAGTTAAGGTGCTACGACGTCCCTAAGTGGAGATGCCTGTAAATGAACACCTTTTCCCAACTTTGAATGTAAGTTTCCAGTATCATTGAAAATGTGGCCTCAAACGAGCAGTTTTGCCCCCGAACGTGGGATTTGGCTGGGGACGGTTTCTAAATTCAAGTTGGGATGGGGGGAACCGAGGTGAGTGGTGGTTGTCCCCGAAAAAGCCCTCCCCTTTTCCGTAGCCCCGTTTAAAGTTTTGTTTGGGCTCCTGTTCAGCGGGGATGCGCGTGCGCGTGGCAACCTTGACACGCCCGTGTTCCCCTGGACCAGACCTTTCTAACGCCGCCTGAGTTAAGGTGCTACGACGTCCCTAAGTGGAGATGCCTGTAAATGAACACCTTTTCCCAACTTTGCACGTTTCCAGCTTGAGAGGAAAAGGGGCTTAAAATTCACAGTTATTCGCCCGAACGTGGGATTTCGCTGGGGACGGTTTCTAAGTTCAAGTTGGGACGGGGGGCACCGAGGTGAGTGGTGGTTGTCCCCGAAAAAGCCCTCCCCTTTTCCGTAGCCCCGTTTAAAGTTTTGTTTGGGCTCCTGTTCAGCGGGGAAGCGCGTGCGCGTGGCAACCTTGACACGCCCGTGTTCCCCTGGACCAGACCTTTCTAACGCCGCCTGAGTTAAGGTGCTACGACGTCCCCAAGTGGGGATGCCTGTAGATGAGCACATTTTCCCAACTTTGAATGTAAGTTTCCAGTATCATTGAAAATGTGGCCTCAAACGAGCAGTTTTGCCCCCGAACGTGGGATTTGGCTGGGGACGGTTTCTATATTCAAGTTGGGATGGGGGGCACCGAGGTGAGTGGTGGTTGTCCCCGAAAAAGCCCTCCCCTTTTCCGTAGCCCCGTTTAAAGTTCTGTTTGGGCTCCTGTTCAGCGGGGAAGCGCGTGCGCGTGGCAAACTTGACACCCCCGTGTTCCCCTGGTCCAGACCTTTCCAACGCCGCCTGAGTCAAGGTGCTACGACGTCCCCAAGTGGGGATGCCTGTAGATGAGCACATTTTCCCAACTTTGAATGTAAGTTTCCAGTATCATTGAAAATGTGGCCTCAAACGAGCAGTTTTGCCCCCGAACGTGGGATTTGGCTGGGGACGGTTTCTATATTCAAGTTGGGATGGGGGGCACCGAGGTGAGTGGTGGTTGTCCCCGAAAAAGCCCTCCCCTTTTCCGTAGCCCCGTTTAAAGTTTTGTTTGGGCTCCTGTTCAGCGGGGATGCGCGTGCGCGTGGCAACCTTGACACGCCCGTGTTCCCCTGGACCAGACCTTTCTAACGCCGCCTGAGTTAAGGTGCTACGACGTCCCTAAGTGGAGATGCCTGTAAATGAACACCTTTTCCCAACTTTGCACGTTTCCAGCTTGAGAGGAAAAGGGGCTTAAAATTCACAGTTATTCGCCCGAACGTGGGATTTCGCTGGGGACGGTTTCTAAGTTCAAGTTGGGACGGGGGGCACC
>NW_027120347.1:85000-87500 GCF_038355195.1 Osmerus mordax | reverse complement strand
GGGACGTCGTAGCACCTTGACTCGGGTGGCGTTGGAAAGGTCTGGTCCAGGGGAACACGGGCGTGTCAAGGTTGCCACGCGCACGCGCATCCCCGCTAAACAGGAGCCCAAACAAAACTTTAAACGGGGCTACGGAAAAGGGGAGAGCTTTTTCGGGGACAAACACCACTCACGTCGGTGCCCCCTGTTCCAACTTGAATTTAGAAACCGTCCTCAACAAAATCCCACGTTCGGGTGAATAACTGTGAATTTTAAGGCACATGCCTCTCTGGGCTGGGAGAGTGCATTCAAATAGGAGAAATTGGCTTCATTTAGAGGCATCCCCACTTGGGGACGTCGTAGCACCTTAACTCAGGTGGCGTTAGAAAGGTCTGGTCCAGGGGAACACGGGCGTGTCATGTTTGCCACGCGCACGCGCATCCCCGCTGAACAGGAGCCCAAACAAAACTTTAAACGGGGCTACGGAAAAGGGGAGGGCTTTTTCGGGGACAACCACCACTCACCTCGGTTCCCCCCATCCCAACTTGAATTTAGAAACCGTCCCCAGCCAAATCCCACGTTCGGGGGCAAAACTGCTCGTTTGAGGCCACATTTTCAATGATACTGGAAACTTACATTCAAAGTTGGGAAAAGGTGTTCATTTACAGGCATCTCCACTTAGGGACGTCGTAGCACCTTAACTCAGGCGGCGTTAGAAAGGTCTGGTCCAGGGGAACACGGGCGTGTCAAGGTTGCCACGCGCACGCGCATCCCCGCTAAACAGGAGCCCAAACAAAACTTTAAACGGGGCTACGGAAAAGGGGAGAGCTTTTTCGGGGACAAACACCACTCACGTCGGTGCCCCCTGTTCCAACTTGAATTTAGAAACCGTCCTCAACAAAATCCCACGTTCGGGTGAATAACTGTGAATTTTAAGGCACATGCCTCTCTGGGCTGGGAGAGTGCATTCAAATAGGAGAAATTGGCTTCATTTAGAGGCATCCCCACTTGGGGACGTCGTAGCACCTTAACTCAGGTGGCGTTAGAAAGGTCTGGTCCAGGGGAACACGGGCGTGTCATGTTTGCCACGCGCACGCGCATCCCCGCTGAACAGGAGCCCAAACAAAACTTTAAACGGGGCTACGGAAAAGGGGAGGGCTTTTTCGGGGACAACCACCACTCACCTCGGTTCCCCCCATCCCAACTTGAATTTAGAAACCGTCCCCAGCCAAATCCCACGTTCGGGGGCAAAACTGCTCGTTTGAGGCCACATTTTCAATGATACTGGAAACTTACATTCAAAGTTGGGAAAAGGTGTTCATTTACAGGCATCTCCACTTAGGGACGTCGTAGCACCTTAACTCAGGCGGCGTTAGAAAGGTCTGGTCCAGGGGAACACGGGCGTGTCAAGGTTGCCACGCGCACGCGCATCCCCGCTAAACAGGAGCCCAAACAAAACTTTAAACGGGGCTACGGAAAAGGGGAGAGCTTTTTCGGGGACAAACACCACTCACGTCGGTGCCCCCTGTTCCAACTTGAATTTAGAAACCGTCCTCAACAAAATCCCACGTTCGGGTGAATAACTGTGAATTTTAAGGCACATGCCTCTCTGGGCTGGGAGAGTGCATTCAAATAGGAGAAATTGGCTTCATTTAGAGGCATCCCCACTTGGGGACGTCGTAGCACCTTAACTCAGGTGGCGTTAGAAAGGTCTGGTCCAGGGGAACACGGGCGTGTCATGTTTGCCACGCGCACGCGCATCCCCGTTGAACAGGAGCCCAAACAAAACTTTAAACGGGGCTACGGAAAAGGGGAGGGCTTTTTCGGGGACAACCACCACTCACCTCGGTGCCCCCCATCCCAACTTGAATTTAGAAACCGTCCCCAGCCAAATCCCACGTTCGGGGGCAAAACTGCACGTTTGAGGCCACATTTTCAATGATACTGGAAACTTACATTCAAAGTTGGGAAAAGGTGTTCATTTACAGGCATCCCCACTTGGGGACGTCGTAGCACCTTAACTCAGGCGGCGTTAGAAAGGTCTGGTCCAGGGGAACACGGGCGTGTCAAGGTTGCCACGCGCACGCGCTTCCCCGCTGAACAGGAGCCCAAACAAAACTTTAAACGGGGCTACGGAAAAGGGGAGGGCTTTTTCGGGGACAACCACCACTCACCTCGGTGCCCCCCATCCCAACTTGAACTTAGAAACCGTCCCCAGCGAAATCCCACGTTCGGGCGAATAACTGTGAATTTTAAGCCCCTTTTCCTCTCAAGCTGGAAACGTGCAAAGTTGGGAAAAGGTGTTCATTTACAGGCATCTCCACTTAGGGACGTCGTAGCACCTTAACTCAGGCGGCGTTAGAAAGGTCTGGTCCAGGGGAACACGGGCGTGTCAAGGTTGCCACGCGCACGCGCATCCCCGCTGAACAGGAGCCCAAACAAAACTTTAAACGGGGCTACGGAAAAGGGGAGGGCTTTTTCGGGGACAACCACCACTCACCTCGGTGCCCCCCATCCCAAC
>NW_027120347.1:70000-72500 GCF_038355195.1 Osmerus mordax | reverse complement strand
GTGAATTTTAAGGCACATGCCTCTCTGGGCTGGGAGAGTGCATTCAAATAGGAGAAATTGGCTTCATTTAGAGGCATCCCCACTTGGGGACGTCGTAGCACCTTAACTCAGGTGGCGTTAGAAAGGTCTGGTCCAGGGGAACACGGGCGTGTCATGTTTGCCACGCGCACGCGCATCCCCGCTGAACAGGAGCCCAAACAAAACTTTAAACGGGGCTACGGAAAAGGGGAGGGCTTTTTCGGGGACAACCACCACTCACCTCGGTTCCCCCCATCCCAACTTGAATTTAGAAACCGTCCCCAGCCAAATCCCACGTTCGGGGGCAAAACTGCTCGTTTGAGGCCACATTTTCAATGATACTGGAAACTTACATTCAAAGTTGGGAAAAGGTGTTCATTTACAGGCATCTCCACTTAGGGACGTCGTAGCACCTTAACTCAGGCGGCGTTAGAAAGGTCTGGTCCAGGGGAACACGGGCGTGTCAAGGTTGCCACGCGCACGCGCATCCCCGCTAAACAGGAGCCCAAACAAAACTTTAAACGGGGCTACGGAAAAGGGGAGAGCTTTTTCGGGGACAAACACCACTCACGTCGGTGCCCCCTGTTCCAACTTGAATTTAGAAACCGTCCTCAACAAAATCCCACGTTCGGGTGAATAACTGTGAATTTTAAGGCACATGCCTCTCTGGGCTGGGAGAGTGCATTCAAATAGGAGAAATTGGCTTCATTTAGAGGCATCCCCACTTGGGGACGTCGTAGCACCTTAACTCAGGTGGCGTTAGAAAGGTCTGGTCCAGGGGAACACGGGCGTGTCATGTTTGCCACGCGCACGCGCATCCCCGCTGAACAGGAGCCCAAACAAAACTTTAAACGGGGCTACGGAAAAGGGGAGGGCTTTTTCGGGGACAACCACCACTCACCTCGGTTCCCCCCATCCCAACTTGAATTTAGAAACCGTCCCCAGCCAAATCCCACGTTCGGGGGCAAAACTGCTCGTTTGAGGCCACATTTTCAATGATACTGGAAACTTACATTCAAAGTTGGGAAAAGGTGTTCATTTACAGGCATCTCCACTTAGGGACGTCGTAGCACCTTAACTCAGGCGGCGTTAGAAAGGTCTGGTCCAGGGGAACACGGGCGTGTCAAGGTTGCCACGCGCACGCGCATCCCCGCTAAACAGGAGCCCAAACAAAACTTTAAACGGGGCTACGGAAAAGGGGAGAGCTTTTTCGGGGACAAACACCACTCACGTCGGTGCCCCCTGTTCCAACTTGAATTTAGAAACCGTCCTCAACAAAATCCCACGTTCGGGTGAATAACTGTGAATTTTAAGGCACATGCCTCTCTGGGCTGGGAGAGTGCATTCAAATAGGAGAAATTGGCTTCATTTAGAGGCATCCCCACTTGGGGACGTCGTAGCACCTTAACTCAGGTGGCGTTAGAAAGGTCTGGTCCAGGGGAACACGGGCGTGTCATGTTTGCCACGCGCACGCGCATCCCCGTTGAACAGGAGCCCAAACAAAACTTTAAACGGGGCTACGGAAAAGGGGAGGGCTTTTTCGGGGACAACCACCACTCACCTCGGTGCCCCCCATCCCAACTTGAATTTAGAAACCGTCCCCAGCCAAATCCCACGTTCGGGGGCAAAACTGCACGTTTGAGGCCACATTTTCAATGATACTGGAAACTTACATTCAAAGTTGGGAAAAGGTGTTCATTTACAGGCATCCCCACTTGGGGACGTCGTAGCACCTTAACTCAGGCGGCGTTAGAAAGGTCTGGTCCAGGGGAACACGGGCGTGTCAAGGTTGCCACGCGCACGCGCTTCCCCGCTGAACAGGAGCCCAAACAAAACTTTAAACGGGGCTACGGAAAAGGGGAGGGCTTTTTCGGGGACAACCACCACTCACCTCGGTGCCCCCCATCCCAACTTGAACTTAGAAACCGTCCCCAGCGAAATCCCACGTTCGGGCGAATAACTGTGAATTTTAAGCCCCTTTTCCTCTCAAGCTGGAAACGTGCAAAGTTGGGAAAAGGTGTTCATTTACAGGCATCTCCACTTAGGGACGTCGTAGCACCTTAACTCAGGCGGCGTTAGAAAGGTCTGGTCCAGGGGAACACGGGCGTGTCAAGGTTGCCACGCGCACGCGCATCCCCGCTGAACAGGAGCCCAAACAAAACTTTAAACGGGGCTACGGAAAAGGGGAGGGCTTTTTCGGGGACAACCACCACTCACCTCGGTGCCCCCCATCCCAACTTGAATATAGAAACCGTCCCCAGCCAAATCCCACGTTCGGGGGCAAAACTGCTCGTTTGAGGCCACATTTTCAATGATACTGGAAACTTACATTCAAAGTTGGGAAAATGTGCTCATCTACAGGCATCCCCACTTGGGGACGTCGTAGCACCTTGACTCAGGCGGCGTTAGAAAGGTCTGGACCAGGGGAACACGGGGGTGTCAAGTTTGCCACGCGCACGCGCTTCCCCGCTGAACAGGAGCC
>NW_027120347.1:55000-60000 GCF_038355195.1 Osmerus mordax | reverse complement strand
CCCCGGGTAGTGCCGGGGTCGGGGGGCATGATTCTGGGGCGCCCCAGAGCCAAGTAGGCGCCTGGAGGAAAGGAAAAAAAAACTTTAACTTTTTTTTGACCACCAGGGGTGGGGGGGTCTCATGCCCCATCGGGTGCCCGCCCCGAGTGCCTCTCAGGCGGATACATTTTCACCCGTGTGCGGGAGACACATATGGTGCATGGTCCGTGTATACACCATATGTGTAGTATGGGCAAAACCACTGTAAAGTCATACTGCCATTGACTTCCATTCATTTTCCCAGGATGACTTATATACTCTATGGTAGCTGTCTGGTGGACTGGGGGCCGCGACAATGTTACGCTTGTAAGTCAGAAGCTGGGAAATGCACTGCGAAGCTGGGAAAACCGTTTTTCGAGCTCATTTTCGGTTCCGCCCAACGGATTTTGATCAAAATAGGCTCATTCGAAAGGTATTAACCGGGGGCACACGGAAAACCGGGACTAATAACGCGCACGTGCGCGTGCGCGAAACGGGAAGCAAAAGAAAACTTCAATCGGAGCTACAACCGTGAACCGTCGCAGATAGGGCGGAAATTTCAACGCACGTCGCTGCGTCTCACTCCAACTTAAATAACAAAACTGTCCCCAGCGAAATCGGTTGGATAAAACGGAAACGGGAAGCGAAAGAAAACGTTAAACGTCAACACCGAAATGGCTATCGTCAATTCCAATGTGAAAACAACTCGCACGTATGTGTCTTACTCTAAAGCAGTGTATAAAACTATCCCCAGCCAAATCAGAGCTACGCAACGAAAACGGGAAGCGAAACAAAACTTTAAACGGAGCTACCGAATTGGAAATCATCAATCCTGGGAAAATAACAACTCACACGTGTGCCCCTTATTCTAACTTGAATTTAGAAACCGTCCTCAACAAAATCCCACGTTCGGGTGAATAACTGTGAATTTTAAGGCACATGCCTCTCTGGGCTGGGAGAGTGCATTCAAATAGGAGAAATTGGCTTCATTTAGAGGCATCTCCACTTAGGGACGTCGTAGCACCTTAACTCGGGTGGCGTTGGAAAGGTCTGGTCCAGGGGAACACGGGCGTGTCAAGTTTGCCACGCGCACGCGCATCCCCGCTAAACAGGGGCCAAAACAAAACTTTAAACGGAGCTACCGAATTGGAAACCATCAATCCTGGGAAAATAACAACTCACACGTGTGCCCCTTATGCTAACTTGAATTTAGAAACCGTCCTCAACAAAATCCCACGTTCGGGCGCAAAACTGCACGTTTGAGGCCACATTTTCAATGATGCTGGAAACTTACATTCAAAGCTGGGAAAATGTGCTCATCTACAGGCATCCCCACTTAGGGACGTCGTAGCACCTTGACTCGGGTGGCGTTGGAAAGGTCTGGTCCAGGGGAACACGGGCGTGTCAAGTTTGCCACGCGCACGCGCATCCCCGCTAAACAGGGGCCAAAACAAAACTTTAAACGGAGCTACCGAATTGGAAACCATCAATCCTGGGAAAATAACAACTCACACGTGTGCCCCTTATGCTAACTTGAATTTAGAAACCGTCCTCAACAAAATCCCACGTTCGGGCGCAAAACTGCACGTTTGAGGCCACATTTTCAATGATGCTGGAAACTTACATTCAAAGCTGGGAAAATGTGCTCATCTACAGGCATCCCCACTTAGGGACGTCGTAGCACCTTGACTCGGGTGGCGTTGGAAAGGTCTGGTCCAGGGGAACACGGGCGTGTCAAGGTTGCCACGCGCACGCGCATCCCCGCTAAACAGGAGCCCAAACAAAACTTTAAACGGGGCTACGGAAAAGGGGAGAGCTTTTTCGGGGACAAACACCACTCACGTCGGTGCCCCCTGTTCCAACTTGAATTTAGAAACCGTCCTCAACAAAATCCCACGTTCGGGTGAATAACTGTGAATTTTAAGGCACATGCCTCTCTGGGCTGGGAGAGTGCATTCAAATAGGAGAAATTGGCTTCATTTAGAGGCATCCCCACTTGGGGACGTCGTAGCACCTTAACTCAGGTGGCGTTAGAAAGGTCTGGTCCAGGGGAACACGGGCGTGTCATGTTTGCCACGCGCACGCGCATCCCCGCTGAACAGGAGCCCAAACAAAACTTTAAACGGGGCTACGGAAAAGGGGAGGGCTTTTTCGGGGACAACCACCACTCACCTCGGTTCCCCCCATCCCAACTTGAATTTAGAAACCGTCCCCAGCCAAATCCCACGTTCGGGGGCAAAACTGCTCGTTTGAGGCCACATTTTCAATGATACTGGAAACTTACATTCAAAGTTGGGAAAAGGTGTTCATTTACAGGCATCTCCACTTAGGGACGTCGTAGCACCTTAACTCAGGCGGCGTTAGAAAGGTCTGGTCCAGGGGAACACGGGCGTGTCAAGGTTGCCACGCGCACGCGCATCCCCGCTAAACAGGAGCCCAAACAAAACTTTAAACGGGGCTACGGAAAAGGGGAGAGCTTTTTCGGGGACAAACACCACTCACGTCGGTGCCCCCTGTTCCAACTTGAATTTAGAAACCGTCCTCAACAAAATCCCACGTTCGGGTGAATAACTGTGAATTTTAAGGCACATGCCTCTCTGGGCTGGGAGAGTGCATTCAAATAGGAGAAATTGGCTTCATTTAGAGGCATCCCCACTTGGGGACGTCGTAGCACCTTAACTCAGGTGGCGTTAGAAAGGTCTGGTCCAGGGGAACACGGGCGTGTCATGTTTGCCACGCGCACGCGCATCCCCGCTGAACAGGAGCCCAAACAAAACTTTAAACGGGGCTACGGAAAAGGGGAGGGCTTTTTCGGGGACAACCACCACTCACCTCGGTTCCCCCCATCCCAACTTGAATTTAGAAACCGTCCCCAGCCAAATCCCACGTTCGGGGGCAAAACTGCTCGTTTGAGGCCACATTTTCAATGATACTGGAAACTTACATTCAAAGTTGGGAAAAGGTGTTCATTTACAGGCATCTCCACTTAGGGACGTCGTAGCACCTTAACTCAGGCGGCGTTAGAAAGGTCTGGTCCAGGGGAACACGGGCGTGTCAAGGTTGCCACGCGCACGCGCATCCCCGCTAAACAGGAGCCCAAACAAAACTTTAAACGGGGCTACGGAAAAGGGGAGAGCTTTTTCGGGGACAAACACCACTCACGTCGGTGCCCCCTGTTCCAACTTGAATTTAGAAACCGTCCTCAACAAAATCCCACGTTCGGGTGAATAACTGTGAATTTTAAGGCACATGCCTCTCTGGGCTGGGAGAGTGCATTCAAATAGGAGAAATTGGCTTCATTTAGAGGCATCCCCACTTGGGGACGTCGTAGCACCTTAACTCAGGTGGCGTTAGAAAGGTCTGGTCCAGGGGAACACGGGCGTGTCATGTTTGCCACGCGCACGCGCATCCCCGTTGAACAGGAGCCCAAACAAAACTTTAAACGGGGCTACGGAAAAGGGGAGGGCTTTTTCGGGGACAACCACCACTCACCTCGGTGCCCCCCATCCCAACTTGAATTTAGAAACCGTCCCCAGCCAAATCCCACGTTCGGGGGCAAAACTGCACGTTTGAGGCCACATTTTCAATGATACTGGAAACTTACATTCAAAGTTGGGAAAAGGTGTTCATTTACAGGCATCCCCACTTGGGGACGTCGTAGCACCTTAACTCAGGCGGCGTTAGAAAGGTCTGGTCCAGGGGAACACGGGCGTGTCAAGGTTGCCACGCGCACGCGCTTCCCCGCTGAACAGGAGCCCAAACAAAACTTTAAACGGGGCTACGGAAAAGGGGAGGGCTTTTTCGGGGACAACCACCACTCACCTCGGTGCCCCCCATCCCAACTTGAACTTAGAAACCGTCCCCAGCGAAATCCCACGTTCGGGCGAATAACTGTGAATTTTAAGCCCCTTTTCCTCTCAAGCTGGAAACGTGCAAAGTTGGGAAAAGGTGTTCATTTACAGGCATCTCCACTTAGGGACGTCGTAGCACCTTAACTCAGGCGGCGTTAGAAAGGTCTGGTCCAGGGGAACACGGGCGTGTCAAGGTTGCCACGCGCACGCGCATCCCCGCTGAACAGGAGCCCAAACAAAACTTTAAACGGGGCTACGGAAAAGGGGAGGGCTTTTTCGGGGACAACCACCACTCACCTCGGTGCCCCCCATCCCAACTTGAATATAGAAACCGTCCCCAGCCAAATCCCACGTTCGGGGGCAAAACTGCTCGTTTGAGGCCACATTTTCAATGATACTGGAAACTTACATTCAAAGTTGGGAAAATGTGCTCATCTACAGGCATCCCCACTTGGGGACGTCGTAGCACCTTGACTCAGGCGGCGTTAGAAAGGTCTGGACCAGGGGAACACGGGGGTGTCAAGTTTGCCACGCGCACGCGCTTCCCCGCTGAACAGGAGCCCAAACAGAACTTTAAACGGGGCTACGGAAAAGGGGAGGGCTTTTTCGGGGACAACCACCACTCACCTCGGTGCCCCCCATCCCAACTTGAATATAGAAACCGTCCCCAGCCAAATCCCACGTTCGGGCGAATAACTGTGAATTTTAAGCCCCTTTTCCTCTCAAGCTGGAAACGTGCAAAGTTGGGAAAAGGTGTTCATTTAGAGGCATCTCCACTTAGGGACGTCGTAGCACCTTAACTCAGGCGGCGTTGGAAAGGTCTGGTCCAGGGGAACACGGGGGTGTCAAGGTTGCCACGCGCACGCGCTTCCCCGCTGAACAGGAGCCCAAACAAAACTTTAAACGGGGCTACGGAAAAGGGGAGGGCTTTTTCGGGGACAACCACCACTCACCTCGGTGCCCCCCGTCCCAACTTGAACTTAGAAACCGTCCCCAGCGAAATCCCACGTTCGGGCGAATAACTGTGAATTTTAAGCCCCTTTTTCTCTCAAGCTGGAAACGTGCAAAGTTGGGAAAAGGTGTTCATTTAGAGGCATCTCCACTTAGGGACGTCGTAGCACCTTAACTCAG
>NW_027120347.1:40000-42500 GCF_038355195.1 Osmerus mordax | reverse complement strand
GAAAATAACAACTCACACGTGTGCCCCTTATTCTAACTTGAATTTAGAAACCGTCCTCAACAAAATCCCACGTTCGGGTGAATAACTGTGAATTTTAAGGCACATGCCTCTCTGGGCTGGGAGAGTGCATTCAAATAGGAGAAATTGGCTTCATTTAGAGGCATCTCCACTTAGGGACGTCGTAGCACCTTAACTCGGGTGGCGTTGGAAAGGTCTGGTCCAGGGGAACACGGGCGTGTCAAGTTTGCCACGCGCACGCGCATCCCCGCTAAACAGGGGCCAAAACAAAACTTTAAACGGAGCTACCGAATTGGAAACCATCAATCCTGGGAAAATAACAACTCACACGTGTGCCCCTTATGCTAACTTGAATTTAGAAACCGTCCTCAACAAAATCCCACGTTCGGGCGCAAAACTGCACGTTTGAGGCCACATTTTCAATGATGCTGGAAACTTACATTCAAAGCTGGGAAAATGTGCTCATCTACAGGCATCCCCACTTAGGGACGTCGTAGCACCTTGACTCGGGTGGCGTTGGAAAGGTCTGGTCCAGGGGAACACGGGCGTGTCAAGTTTGCCACGCGCACGCGCATCCCCGCTAAACAGGGGCCAAAACAAAACTTTAAACGGAGCTACCGAATTGGAAACCATCAATCCTGGGAAAATAACAACTCACACGTGTGCCCCTTATGCTAACTTGAATTTAGAAACCGTCCTCAACAAAATCCCACGTTCGGGCGCAAAACTGCACGTTTGAGGCCACATTTTCAATGATGCTGGAAACTTACATTCAAAGCTGGGAAAATGTGCTCATCTACAGGCATCCCCACTTAGGGACGTCGTAGCACCTTGACTCGGGTGGCGTTGGAAAGGTCTGGTCCAGGGGAACACGGGCGTGTCAAGGTTGCCACGCGCACGCGCATCCCCGCTAAACAGGAGCCCAAACAAAACTTTAAACGGGGCTACGGAAAAGGGGAGAGCTTTTTCGGGGACAAACACCACTCACGTCGGTGCCCCCTGTTCCAACTTGAATTTAGAAACCGTCCTCAACAAAATCCCACGTTCGGGTGAATAACTGTGAATTTTAAGGCACATGCCTCTCTGGGCTGGGAGAGTGCATTCAAATAGGAGAAATTGGCTTCATTTAGAGGCATCCCCACTTGGGGACGTCGTAGCACCTTAACTCAGGTGGCGTTAGAAAGGTCTGGTCCAGGGGAACACGGGCGTGTCATGTTTGCCACGCGCACGCGCATCCCCGCTGAACAGGAGCCCAAACAAAACTTTAAACGGGGCTACGGAAAAGGGGAGGGCTTTTTCGGGGACAACCACCACTCACCTCGGTTCCCCCCATCCCAACTTGAATTTAGAAACCGTCCCCAGCCAAATCCCACGTTCGGGGGCAAAACTGCTCGTTTGAGGCCACATTTTCAATGATACTGGAAACTTACATTCAAAGTTGGGAAAAGGTGTTCATTTACAGGCATCTCCACTTAGGGACGTCGTAGCACCTTAACTCAGGCGGCGTTAGAAAGGTCTGGTCCAGGGGAACACGGGCGTGTCAAGGTTGCCACGCGCACGCGCATCCCCGCTAAACAGGAGCCCAAACAAAACTTTAAACGGGGCTACGGAAAAGGGGAGAGCTTTTTCGGGGACAAACACCACTCACGTCGGTGCCCCCTGTTCCAACTTGAATTTAGAAACCGTCCTCAACAAAATCCCACGTTCCGGGTGAATAACTGTGAATTTTAAGGCACATGCCTCTCTGGGCTGGGAGAGTGCATTCAAATAGGAGAAATTGGCTTCATTTAGAGGCATCCCCACTTGGGGACGTCGTAGCACCTTAACTCAGGTGGCGTTAGAAAGGTCTGGTCCAGGGGAACACGGGCGTGTCATGTTTGCCACGCGCACGCGCATCCCCGTTGAACAGGAGCCCAAACAAAACTTTAAACGGGGCTACGGAAAAGGGGAGGGCTTTTTCGGGGACAACCACCACTCACCTCGGTGCCCCCCATCCCAACTTGAATTTAGAAACCGTCCCCAGCCAAATCCCACGTTCGGGGGCAAAACTGCACGTTTGAGGCCACATTTTCAATGATACTGGAAACTTACATTCAAAGTTGGGAAAAGGTGTTCATTTACAGGCATCCCCACTTGGGGACGTCGTAGCACCTTAACTCAGGCGGCGTTAGAAAGGTCTGGTCCAGGGGAACACGGGCGTGTCAAGGTTGCCACGCGCACGCGCTTCCCCGCTGAACAGGAGCCCAAACAAAACTTTAAACGGGGCTACGGAAAAGGGGAGGGCTTTTTCGGGGACAACCACCACTCACCTCGGTGCCCCCCATCCCAACTTGAACTTAGAAACCGTCCCCAGCGAAATCCCACGTTCGGGCGAATAACTGTGAATTTTAAGCCCCTTTTCCTCTCAAGCTGGAAACGTGCAAAGTTGGGAAAAGGTGTTCATTTACAGGCATCTCCACTTAGGGACGTCGTAGCACCTTAA
>NW_027120347.1:25000-30000 GCF_038355195.1 Osmerus mordax | reverse complement strand
TGTCACGATGGTCTGCGTGTGTGGCATGGATCAGGCCCTTGCTGGAGCTTCAAAACGGGCAAAAAAAATAAAAAAAGACCCAAAACGCGCCGCCTACCGGCCGCTCGCGGGTGCCCGGGGTCGGGGTATGGGTCTAGCCTGTGCCGGGGCTTCAAATATGGGAAAAAAAAAAAAATTCAAAAAAAGCGCCCCCAACCGGCCGTTTCGGTATACGGGGGGCCGCCCGGGAAGTGCCGTGGTCGGGGTATGGCTCAGGGGCTCGCTGGGGCTTCAAAACGGCCAAGAAAAAAAAAATGACCCAAAACACGCCACCTACCGGCCGCTCGCGGGTGCCCGGGGTCGGGGTATGGGTCTAGCCTGTGCCGGGGCTTCAAATATGGAGAAAAAAAAAATTTCAAAAAAAGGGCCCCCATCGGCCCCCCGGGTAGTGCCGGGGTCGGGGGGCATGATTCTGGGGCGCCCCAGAGCCAAGTAGGCGCCTGGAGGAAAGGAAAAAAAAACTTTAACTTTTTTTTGACCACCAGGGGTGGGGGGGTCTCATGCCCCATCGGGTGCCCGCCCCGAGTGCCTCTCAGGCGGATACATTTTCACCCGTGTGCGGGAGACACATATGGTGCATGGTCCGTGTATACACCATATGTGTAGTATGGGCAAAACCACTGTAAAGTCATACTGCCATTGACTTCCATTCATTTTCCCAGGATGACTTATATACTCTATGGTAGCTGTCTGGTGGACTGGGGGCCGCGACAATGTTACGCTTGTAAGTCAGAAGCTGGGAAATGCACTGCGAAGCTGGGAAAACCGTTTTTCGAGCTCATTTTCGGTTCCGCCCAACGGATTTTGATCAAAATAGGCTCATTCGAAAGGTATTAACCGGGGGCACACGGAAAACCGGGACTAATAACGCGCACGTGCGCGTGCGCGAAACGGGAAGCAAAAGAAAACTTCAATCGGAGCTACAACCGTGAACCGTCGCAGATAGGGCGGAAATTTCAACGCACGTCGCTGCGTCTCACTCCAACTTAAATAACAAAACTGTCCCCAGCGAAATCGGTTGGATAAAACGGAAACGGGAAGCGAAAGAAAACGTTAAACGTCAACACCGAAATGGCTATCGTCAATTCCAATGTGAAAACAACTCGCACGTATGTGTCTTACTCTAAAGCAGTGTATAAAACTATCCCCAGCCAAATCAGAGCTACGCAACGAAAACGGGAAGCGAAACAAAACTTTAAACGGAGCTACCGAATTGGAAATCATCAATCCTGGGAAAATAACAACTCACACGTGTGCCCCTTATTCTAACTTGAATTTAGAAACCGTCCTCAACAAAATCCCACGTTCGGGTGAATAACTGTGAATTTTAAGGCACATGCCTCTCTGGGCTGGGAGAGTGCATTCAAATAGGAGAAATTGGCTTCATTTAGAGGCATCTCCACTTAGGGACGTCGTAGCACCTTAACTCGGGTGGCGTTGGAAAGGTCTGGTCCAGGGGAACACGGGCGTGTCAAGTTTGCCACGCGCACGCGCATCCCCGCTAAACAGGGGCCAAAACAAAACTTTAAACGGAGCTACCGAATTGGAAACCATCAATCCTGGGAAAATAACAACTCACACGTGTGCCCCTTATGCTAACTTGAATTTAGAAACCGTCCTCAACAAAATCCCACGTTCGGGCGCAAAACTGCACGTTTGAGGCCACATTTTCAATGATGCTGGAAACTTACATTCAAAGCTGGGAAAATGTGCTCATCTACAGGCATCCCCACTTAGGGACGTCGTAGCACCTTGACTCGGGTGGCGTTGGAAAGGTCTGGTCCAGGGGAACACGGGCGTGTCAAGTTTGCCACGCGCACGCGCATCCCCGCTAAACAGGGGCCAAAACAAAACTTTAAACGGAGCTACCGAATTGGAAACCATCAATCCTGGGAAAATAACAACTCACACGTGTGCCCCTTATGCTAACTTGAATTTAGAAACCGTCCTCAACAAAATCCCACGTTCGGGCGCAAAACTGCACGTTTGAGGCCACATTTTCAATGATGCTGGAAACTTACATTCAAAGCTGGGAAAATGTGCTCATCTACAGGCATCCCCACTTAGGGACGTCGTAGCACCTTGACTCGGGTGGCGTTGGAAAGGTCTGGTCCAGGGGAACACGGGCGTGTCAAGGTTGCCACGCGCACGCGCATCCCCGCTAAACAGGAGCCCAAACAAAACTTTAAACGGGGCTACGGAAAAGGGGAGAGCTTTTTCGGGGACAAACACCACTCACGTCGGTGCCCCCTGTTCCAACTTGAATTTAGAAACCGTCCTCAACAAAATCCCACGTTCGGGTGAATAACTGTGAATTTTAAGGCACATGCCTCTCTGGGCTGGGAGAGTGCATTCAAATAGGAGAAATTGGCTTCATTTAGAGGCATCCCCACTTGGGGACGTCGTAGCACCTTAACTCAGGTGGCGTTAGAAAGGTCTGGTCCAGGGGAACACGGGCGTGTCATGTTTGCCACGCGCACGCGCATCCCCGCTGAACAGGAGCCCAAACAAAACTTTAAACGGGGCTACGGAAAAGGGGAGGGCTTTTTCGGGGACAACCACCACTCACCTCGGTTCCCCCCATCCCAACTTGAATTTAGAAACCGTCCCCAGCCAAATCCCACGTTCGGGGGCAAAACTGCTCGTTTGAGGCCACATTTTCAATGATACTGGAAACTTACATTCAAAGTTGGGAAAAGGTGTTCATTTACAGGCATCTCCACTTAGGGACGTCGTAGCACCTTAACTCAGGCGGCGTTAGAAAGGTCTGGTCCAGGGGAACACGGGCGTGTCAAGGTTGCCACGCGCACGCGCATCCCCGCTAAACAGGAGCCCAAACAAAACTTTAAACGGGGCTACGGAAAAGGGGAGAGCTTTTTCGGGGACAAACACCACTCACGTCGGTGCCCCCTGTTCCAACTTGAATTTAGAAACCGTCCTCAACAAAATCCCACGTTCGGGTGAATAACTGTGAATTTTAAGGCACATGCCTCTCTGGGCTGGGAGAGTGCATTCAAATAGGAGAAATTGGCTTCATTTAGAGGCATCCCCACTTGGGGACGTCGTAGCACCTTAACTCAGGTGGCGTTAGAAAGGTCTGGTCCAGGGGAACACGGGCGTGTCATGTTTGCCACGCGCACGCGCATCCCCGTTGAACAGGAGCCCAAACAAAACTTTAAACGGGGCTACGGAAAAGGGGAGGGCTTTTTCGGGGACAACCACCACTCACCTCGGTGCCCCCCATCCCAACTTGAATTTAGAAACCGTCCCCAGCCAAATCCCACGTTCGGGGGCAAAACTGCACGTTTGAGGCCACATTTTCAATGATACTGGAAACTTACATTCAAAGTTGGGAAAAGGTGTTCATTTACAGGCATCCCCACTTGGGGACGTCGTAGCACCTTAACTCAGGCGGCGTTAGAAAGGTCTGGTCCAGGGGAACACGGGCGTGTCAAGGTTGCCACGCGCACGCGCTTCCCCGCTGAACAGGAGCCCAAACAAAACTTTAAACGGGGCTACGGAAAAGGGGAGGGCTTTTTCGGGGACAACCACCACTCACCTCGGTGCCCCCCATCCCAACTTGAACTTAGAAACCGTCCCCAGCGAAATCCCACGTTCGGGCGAATAACTGTGAATTTTAAGCCCCTTTTCCTCTCAAGCTGGAAACGTGCAAAGTTGGGAAAATGTGCTCATCTACAGGCATCCCCACTTGGGGACGTCGTAGCACCTTGACTCAGGCGGCGTTGGAAAGGTCTGGACCAGGGGAACACGGGCGTGTCATGTTTGCCACGCGCACGCGCATCCCCGCTGAACAGGAGCCAAAACAAAACTTTAAACGGAGCTACGGAAAAGGGGAGAGCTTTTTCGGGGACAACCACCACTCACCTCGGTGCCCCCCATCCCAACTTGAATATAGAAACAGTCCCCAGCCAAATCCCACGTTCGGGGGCAAAACTGCTCGTTTGAGGCCACATTTTCAATGATACTGGAAACTTACATTCAAAGTTGGGAAAATGTGCTCATCTACAGGCATCCCCACTTGGGGACGTCGTAGCACCTTGACTCAGGCGGCGTTAGAAAGGTCTGGACCAGGGGAACACGGGGGTGTCAAGTTTGCCACGCGCACGCGCTTCCCCGCTGAACAGGAGCCCAAACAGAACTTTAAACGGGGCTACGGAAAAGGGGAGGGCTTTTTCGGGGACAACCACCACTCACCTCGGTGCCCCCCATCCCAACTTGAATATAGAAACCGTCCCCAGCCAAATCCCACGTTCGGGCGAATAACTGTGAATTTTAAGCCCCTTTTCCTCTCAAGCTGGAAACGTGCAAAGTTGGGAAAAGGTGTTCATTTAGAGGCATCTCCACTTAGGGACGTCGTAGCACCTTAACTCAGGCGGCGTTGGAAAGGTCTGGTCCAGGGGAACACGGGGGTGTCAAGGTTGCCACGCGCACGCGCTTCCCCGCTGAACAGGAGCCCAAACAAAACTTTAAACGGGGCTACGGAAAAGGGGAGGGCTTTTTCGGGGACAACCACCACTCACCTCGGTGCCCCCCGTCCCAACTTGAACTTAGAAACCGTCCCCAGCGAAATCCCACGTTCGGGCGAATAACTGTGAATTTTAAGCCCCTTTTTCTCTCAAGCTGGAAACGTGCAAAGTTGGGAAAAGGTGTTCATTTAGAGGCATCTCCACTTAGGGACGTCGTAGCACCTTAACTCAGGCGGCGTTGGAAAGGTCTGGTCCAGGGGAACACGGGGGTGTCAAGGTTGCCACGCGCACGCGCATCTCCGCGACGCTGCGAGCGAAACAAATTTTCAAACGCGCACACCGAAATGGGGACACTTTTTTCGGGGACAAACACCACTCACCTCGGTGCCCCCCATCCCAACTTGAATATAGAAACCGTCCCCAGCCAAATCCCACGTTCGGGCGAATAACTGTGAATTTTAAGCCCCTTTTCCT
>NW_027120347.1:12500-15000 GCF_038355195.1 Osmerus mordax | reverse complement strand
AAACTTTAAACGGAGCTACCGAATTGGAAATCATCAATCCTGGGAAAATAACAAATCACACGTGTGCCCCTTATTCTAACTTGAATTTAGAAACCGTCCTCAACAAAATCCCACGTTCGGGTGAATAACTGTGAATTTTAAGGCACATGCCTCTCTGGGCTGGGAGAGTGCATTCAAATAGGAGAAATTGGCTTCATTTAGAGGCATCTCCACTTAGGGACGTCGTAGCACCTTAACTCGGGTGGCGTTGGAAAGGTCTGGTCCAGGGGAACACGGGCGTGTCAAGTTTGCCACGCGCACGCGCATCCCCGCTAAACAGGGGCCAAAACAAAACTTTAAACGGAGCTACCGAATTGGAAACCATCAATCCTGGGAAAATAACAACTCACACGTGTGCCCCTTATGCTAACTTGAATTTAGAAACCGTCCTCAACAAAATCCCACGTTCGGGCGCAAAACTGCACGTTTGAGGCCACATTTTCAATGATGCTGGAAACTTACATTCAAAGCTGGGAAAATGTGCTCATCTACAGGCATCCCCACTTAGGGACGTCGTAGCACCTTGACTCGGGTGGCGTTGGAAAGGTCTGGTCCAGGGGAACACGGGCGTGTCAAGTTTGCCACGCGCACGCGCATCCCCGCTAAACAGGGGCCAAAACAAAACTTTAAACGGAGCTACCGAATTGGAAACCATCAATCCTGGGAAAATAACAACTCACACGTGTGCCCCTTATGCTAACTTGAATTTAGAAACCGTCCTCAACAAAATCCCACGTTCGGGCGCAAAACTGCACGTTTGAGGCCACATTTTCAATGATGCTGGAAACTTACATTCAAAGCTGGGAAAATGTGCTCATCTACAGGCATCCCCACTTAGGGACGTCGTAGCACCTTGACTCGGGTGGCGTTGGAAAGGTCTGGTCCAGGGGAACACGGGCGTGTCAAGGTTGCCACGCGCACGCGCATCCCCGCTAAACAGGAGCCCAAACAAAACTTTAAACGGGGCTACGGAAAAGGGGAGAGCTTTTTCGGGGACAAACACCACTCACGTCGGTGCCCCCTGTTCCAACTTGAATTTAGAAACCGTCCTCAACAAAATCCCACGTTCGGGTGAATAACTGTGAATTTTAAGGCACATGCCTCTCTGGGCTGGGAGAGTGCATTCAAATAGGAGAAATTGGCTTCATTTAGAGGCATCCCCACTTGGGGACGTCGTAGCACCTTAACTCAGGTGGCGTTAGAAAGGTCTGGTCCAGGGGAACACGGGCGTGTCATGTTTGCCACGCGCACGCGCATCCCCGCTGAACAGGAGCCCAAACAAAACTTTAAACGGGGCTACGGAAAAGGGGAGGGCTTTTTCGGGGACAACCACCACTCACCTCGGTTCCCCCCATCCCAACTTGAATTTAGAAACCGTCCCCAGCCAAATCCCACGTTCGGGGGCAAAACTGCTCGTTTGAGGCCACATTTTCAATGATACTGGAAACTTACATTCAAAGTTGGGAAAAGGTGTTCATTTACAGGCATCTCCACTTAGGGACGTCGTAGCACCTTAACTCAGGCGGCGTTAGAAAGGTCTGGTCCAGGGGAACACGGGCGTGTCAAGGTTGCCACGCGCACGCGCATCCCCGCTAAACAGGAGCCCAAACAAAACTTTAAACGGGGCTACGGAAAAGGGGAGAGCTTTTTCGGGGACAAACACCACTCACGTCGGTGCCCCCTGTTCCAACTTGAATTTAGAAACCGTCCTCAACAAAATCCCACGTTCGGGTGAATAACTGTGAATTTTAAGGCACATGCCTCTCTGGGCTGGGAGAGTGCATTCAAATAGGAGAAATTGGCTTCATTTAGAGGCATCCCCACTTGGGGACGTCGTAGCACCTTAACTCAGGTGGCGTTAGAAAGGTCTGGTCCAGGGGAACACGGGCGTGTCATGTTTGCCACGCGCACGCGCATCCCCGTTGAACAGGAGCCCAAACAAAACTTTAAACGGGGCTACGGAAAAGGGGAGGGCTTTTTCGGGGACAACCACCACTCACCTCGGTGCCCCCCATCCCAACTTGAATTTAGAAACCGTCCCCAGCCAAATCCCACGTTCGGGGGCAAAACTGCACGTTTGAGGCCACATTTTCAATGATACTGGAAACTTACATTCAAAGTTGGGAAAAGGTGTTCATTTACAGGCATCCCCACTTGGGGACGTCGTAGCACCTTAACTCAGGCGGCGTTAGAAAGGTCTGGTCCAGGGGAACACGGGCGTGTCAAGGTTGCCACGCGCACGCGCTTCCCCGCTGAACAGGAGCCCAAACAAAACTTTAAACGGGGCTACGGAAAAGGGGAGGGCTTTTTCGGGGACAACCACCACTCACCTCGGTGCCCCCCATCCCAACTTGAACTTAGAAACCGTCCCCAGCGAAATCCCACGTTCGGGCGAATAACTGTGAATTTTAAGCCCCTTTTCCTCTCAAGCTGGAAACGTGCAAAGTTGGGAAAAGGTGTT
>NW_027120346.1:62500-72837 GCF_038355195.1 Osmerus mordax | reverse complement strand
AATCAAAAAAAAGCGCCCCAACCGGCCGTTTCGGTATACGGGGGCCGCCCGGGAAGTGCCGTGGTCGGGGTATGGCTCAGGGGCTCGCTGGGGCTTCAAAACGGCCAAGAAAAAAAAATGACCCAAAACACGCCACCTACCGGCCGCTCGCGGGTGCCCGGGGTCGGGGTATGGGTCTAGCCTGTGCCGGGGCTTCAAATATGGAGAAAAAAAAATTTCAAAAAAGGGCCCCCATCGGCCCCCCGGGTAGTGCCGGGGTCGGGGGGCATGATTCTGGGGCGCCCCAGAGCCAAGTAGGCGCCTGGAGGAAAGGAAAAAAAAACTTTAACTTTTTTTTGACCACCAGGGTGGGGGGGTCTCATGCCCCATCGGGTGCCCGCCCCGAGTGCCTCTCAGGCGGATACATTTTCACCCGTGTGCGGGAGACACATATGGTGCATGGTCCGTGTATACACCATATGTGTAGTATGGGCAAAACCACTGTAAAGTCATACTGCCATTGACTTCCATTCATTTTCCCAGGATGACTTATATACTCTATGGTAGCTGTCTGGTGGACTGGGGCCGCGACAATGTTACGCTTGTAAGTCAGAAGCTGGAAATGCACTGCGAAGCTGGAAAACCGTTTTTCGAGCTCATTTTCGGTTCCGCCCAACGGATTTTGATCAAAATAGGCTCATTCGAAAGGTATTAACCGGGGCACACGGAAAACCGGGACAAATAACGCGCACGTGCGCGTGCGCGAAACGGGAAGCAAAAGAAAACTTCAATCGGAGCTACAACCGTGAACCGTCGCAGATAGGGCGGAAATTTCAACGCACGTCGCTGCGTCTCACTCCAACTTAAATAACAAAACTGTCCCCAGCGAAATCGGTGGATAAAACGGAAACGGGAAGCGAAAGAAAACGTTAAACGTCAACACCGAAATGGCTATCGTCAATTCCAATGTGAAAACAACTCGCACGTATGTGTCTTACTCTAAAGCAGTGTATAAAACTATCCCCGCCAAATCAGAGCTACGCAACGAAAACGGGAAGCGAAACAAAACTTAAACGAGCTACCGAATTGGAAATCATCAATCCTGGGAAAATAACAACTCACACGTGTGCCCCTTATTCTAACTTGAATTTAGAAACCGTCCTCACAAAATCCCACGTTCGGGTGAATAACTGTGAATTTTAAGGCACATGCCTCTCTGGGCTGGGAGAGTGCATTCAAATAGGAGAAATTGGCTTCATTTAGAGGCATCTCCACTTAGGGACGTCGTAGCACCTTAACTCGGGTGGCGTTGGAAAGGTCTGGTCCAGGGAACACGGGCGTGTCAAGTTTGCCACGCGCACGCGCATCCCCGCTAAACAGGGGCCAAAACAAAACTTTAAACGGAGCTACGAATTGGAAACCATCAATCCTGGGAAAATAACAACTCACACGTGTGCCCCTTATGCTAACTTGAATTTAGAAACCGTCCTCAACAAAATCCCACGTTCGGGCGCAAACTGCACGTTTGAGGCCACATTTCAATGATGCTGGGAACTTACATTCAAAGCTGGGAAAATGTGCTCATCTACAGGCATCCCCACTTAGGGACGTCGTAGCACCTTGACTCGGTGGCGTTGGAAAGGTCTGGTCAGGGGAACACGGGCGTGTCAAGGTTGCCACGCGCACGCGCATCCCGCTAAACAGGAGCCCAAACAAAACTTTAAACGGAGCTACCGAATTGGAAACCATCAATCCTGGGAAATAACAACTCACACGTGTGCCCCTTATGCTAACTTGAATTTAGAAACCGTCCTCAACAAAATCCCACGTTCGGGCGCAAAACTGCACGTTTGAGGCCACATTTTCAATGATGCTGGAAACTTACATTCAAAGCTGGGAAAATGTGCTCATCTACAGGCATCCCATTTAGGGACGTCGTAGCACCTTGACTCGGGTGGCGTTAGAAAGGTCTGGTCCAGGGGAACACGGGCGTGTCAAGGTTGCCACGCGCACGCGCATCCCCGCTGAACAGGAGCCCAAACAAAACTTTAAACGGGGCTACGGAAAAGGGGAGGGCTTTTTCGGGACAACCACCCACTCACCTCGGTTCCCCCCATCCCAACTTGAATTTAGAAACCGTCCCCAGCCAAATCCCACGTTCGGGGGCAAAACTGCTCGTTTGAGGCCACATTTTCAATGATACTGGAAACTTACATTCAAAGTTGGGAAAAGGTGTTCATTTACAGGCATCTCCACTTAGGGACGTCGTAGCACCTTAACTCAGGCGGCGTTAGAAAGGTCTGGTCCAGGGGAACACGGGCGTGTCAAGGTTGCCACGCGCACGCGCATCCCGCTAAACAGGAGCCCAAACAAAACTTTAAACGGGGCTACGGAAAAGGGGAGAGCTTTTTCGGGACAAACACCACTCACGTCGGTGCCCCCTGTTCCAACTTGAATTTAGAAACCGTCCTCAACAAAATCCCACGTTCGGGTGAATAACTGTGAATTTAAGGCACATGCCTCTCTGGGCTGGGAGAGTGCATTCAAATAGGAGAAATTGGCTTCATTTAGAGGCATCCCCACTTGGGGACGTCGTAGCACCTTAACTCAGGTGGCGTAGAAAGGTCTGGTCCAGGGGAACACGGGCGTGTCATGTTTGCCACGCGCACGCGCATCCCCGTTGAACAGGAGCCCAAACAAAACTTTAAACGGGGCTACGGAAAAGGGGAGGGCTTTTTCGGGGACAACCACCACTCACCTCGGTGCCCCCCATCCCAACTTGAATTTAGAAACCGTCCCAGCCAAATCCCACGTTCGGGGGCAAAACTGCACGTTTGAGGCCACATTTTCAATGATACTGGAAACTTACATTCAAAGTTGGGAAAAGGTGTTCATTTACAGGCATCCCCACTTGGGGACGTCGTAGCACCTTAACTCAGGCGGCGTTAGAAAGGTCTGGTCCAGGGGAACACGGGCGTGTCAAGGTTGCCACGCGCACGCGCTTCCCGCTGAACAGGAGCCCAAACAAAACTTTAAACGGGGCTACGGAAAAGGGGAGGGCTTTTTCGGGGACAACCACCACTCACCTCGGTGCCCCCCGTCCCAACTTGAACTTAGAAACCGTCCCCAGCGAAATCCCACGTTCGGGCGAATAACTGTGAATTTTAAGCCCCTTTTCCTCTCAAGCTGGAAACGTGCAAAGTTGGGAAAAGGTGTTCATTTACAGGCATCTCCACTTAGGGACGTCGTAGCACCTTAACTCAGGCGGCGTTAGAAAGGTCTGGTCCAGGGGAACACGGGCGTGTCAAGGTTGCCACGCGCACGCGCATCCCCGCTGAACAGGAGCCCAAACAAAACTTTAAACGGGGCTACGGAAAAGGGGAGGGCTTTTTCGGGGACAACCACCACTCACCTCGGTGCCCCCCATCCCAACTTGAATATAGAAACCGTCCCCAGCCAAATCCCACGTTCGGGGGCAAAACTGCTCGTTTGAGGCCACATTTTCAATGATACTGGAAACTTACATTCAAAGTTGGGAAAATGTGCTCATCTACAGCATCCCCACTTGGGGACGTCGTAGCACCTTGACTCAGGCGGCGTTGGAAAGGTCTGGACCAGGGGAACACGGGGTGTCAAGTTTGCCACGCGCACGCGCTTCCCGCTGAACAGGAGCCCAAACAGAACTTTAAACGGGGCTACGGAAAAGGGGAGGGCTTTTTCGGGGACAACCACCACTCACCTCGGTGCCCCCCCATCCAACTTGAATATAGAAACCGTCCCCAGCCAAATCCCACGTTCGGGGGCAAAACTGCTCGTTTGAGGCCACATTTTCAATGATACTGGAAACTTACATTCAAAGTTGGAAAATGTGCTCATCTACAGGCATCCCCACTTGGGGACGTCGTAGCACCTTAACTCAGGCGGCGTTAGAAAGGTCTGGTCCAGGGAACACGGGCGTGTCAAGGTTGCCACGCGCACGCGCTTCCCCGCTGAACAGGAGCCCAAACAAAACTTTAAACGGGCTACGGAAAGGGAGGGCTTTTTCGGGGACAACCACCACTCACCTCGGTGCCCCCCGTCCCAACTTGAACTTAGAAACCGTCCCCAGCGAAATCCACGTTCGGGCGAATAACTGTGAATTTTAAGCCCCTTTTCCTCTCAAGCTGGAAACGTGCAAAGTTGGGAAAAGGTGTTCATTTACAGGCATCTCCACTTAGGGACGTCGTAGCACCTTAACTCAGGCGGCGTTAGAAAGGTCTGGTCCAGGGGAACACGGGCGTGTCAAGGTTGCCACGCGCACGCGCATCCCCGCTGAACAGGAGCCCAAACAAAACTTTAAACGGGGCTACGGAAAAGGGGAGGGCTTTTTCGGGGACAACCACCACTCACCTCGGTGCCCCCCATCCAACTTGAATATAGAAACCGTCCCCAGCCAAATCCCACGTTCGGGGGCAAAACTGCTCGTTTGAGGCCACATTTTCAATGATACTGGAAACTTACATTCAAAGTTGGGAAAATGTGCTCATCTACAGGCATCCCCACTTGGGGACGTCGTAGCACTTGACTCAGGCGGCGTTGGAAAGGTCTGGACCAGGGGAACACGGGGGTGTCAAGTTTGCCACGCGCACGCGCTTCCCCGCTGAACAGGAGCCCAACAGAACTTTAAACGGGGCTACGGAAAAGGGGAGGGCTTTTTCGGGGACAACCACCACTCACCTCGGTGGCCCCCCATCCCAACTTGAATATAGAAACCGTCCCCAGCCAAATCCCACGTTCGGGGGCAAAACTGCTCGTTTGAGGCCACATTTTCAATGATACTGGAAACTTACATTCAAAGTTGGGAAAATGTGCTCATCTACAGGCATCCCCACTTGGGGACGTCGTAGCACCTTAACTCAGCGGCGTTAGAAAGGTCTGGTCCAGGGAACACGGGCGTGTCAAGGTTGCCACGCGCACGCGCTTCCCCGCTGAACAGGAGCCCAAACAAAACTTTAAACGGGGCTACGAAAAGGGAGGGCTTTTTCGGGGACAACCACCACTCACCTCGGTGCCCCCCGTCCCAACTTGAACTTAGAAACCGTCCCAGCGAATCCCACGTTCGGGCGAATAACTGTGAATTTTAAGCCCCTTTTCCTCTCAAGCTGGAAACGTGCAAAGTTGGAAAAGGTGTTCATTTACAGGCATCTCCACTTAGGGACGTCGTAGCACCTTAACTCAGGCGGCGTTAGAAAGGTCTGGTCCAGGGGAACACGGCGTGTCAAGGTTGCCACGCGCACGCGCATCCCCGCTGAACAGGAGCCCAACAAAACTTTAAACGGGCTACGAAAAGGGGAGGGCTTTTTCGGGGACAACCACCACTCACCTCGGTGCCCCCCATCCCAACTTGAATATAGAAACCGTCCCCAGCCAAATCCCACGTTCGGGGGCAAAACTGCTCGTTTGAGGCCACATTTTCAATGATACTGGAAACTTACATTCAAAGTTGGGAAAATGTGCTCATCTACAGGCATCCCCACTTGGGACGTCGTAGCACCTTGACTCAGGCGGCGTTGGAAAGGTCTGGACCAGGGGAACACGGGGGTGTCAAGTTTGCCACGCGCACGCGCTTCCCCGCTGAACAGGAGCCCAAACAGAACTTTAAACGGGGCTACGGAAAAGGGGAGGGCTTTTTCGGGGACAACCACCACTCACCTCGGTGCCCCCCATCCCAACTTGAATATAGAAACCGTCCCCAGCCAAATCCCACGTTCGGGGGCAAAACTGCTCGTTTGAGGCCACATTTTCAATGATACTGGAAACTTACATTCAAAGTTGGGAAAATGTGCTCATCTACAGGCATCCCCACTTGGGGACGTCGTAGCACCTTAACTCAGGCGGCGTTAGAAAGGTCTGGTCCAGGGGAACACGGGCGTGTCAAGGTTGCCACGCGCACGCGCTTCCCGCTGAACAGGAGCCAAACAAAACTTTAAACGGGGCTACGGAAAAGGGGAGGGCTTTTTCGGGACAACCACCACTCACCTCGGTGCCCCCCGTCCCAACTTGAACTTAGAAACCGTCCCCAGCGAAATCCCACGTTCGGGCGAATAACTGTGAATTTTAAGCCCCTTTTCCTCTCAAGCTGAACGTGCAAAGTTGGGAAAAGGTGTTCATTTACAGGCATCTCCACTTAGGGGACGTCGTAGCACCTTAACTCAGGCGCGTTAGAAAGGTCTGGTCCAGGGGAACACGGGCGTGTCAAGGTTGCCACGCGCACGCGCATCCCCGCTGAACAGGAGCCCAAACAAAACTTTAAACGGGGCTACGGAAAAGGGGAGGGCTTTTTCGGGGACAACCACCACTCACCTCGGGTGCCCCCCATCCCAACTTGAATATAGAAACCGTCCCCAGCCAAATCCCACGTTCGGGGGCAAAACTGCTCGTTTGAGGCCACATTTTCAATGATACTGGAAACTTACATCAAAGTTGGGAAAATGTGCTCATCTACAGGCATCCCCACTTGGGACGTCGTAGCACCTTGACTCAGGCGGCGTTGGAAAGGTCTGGACCAGGGGAACACGGGGGTGTCAAGTTTGCCACGCGCACGCGCTTCCCCGCTGAACAGGAGCCCAAACAGAACTTTAAACGGGGCTACGGAAAAGGGGAGGGCTTTTTCGGGGACAACCACCACTCACCTCGGTGCCCCCCATCCAACTTGAATATAGAAACCGTCCCCAGCCAAATCCCACGTTCGGGGGCAAAACTGCTCGTTTGAGGCCACATTTTCATGATACTGGAAACTTACATTCAAAGTTGGGAAAATGTGCTCATCTACAGGCATCCCCACTTGGGGACGTCGTAGCACCTTAACTCAGGCGGCGTTAGAAAGGTCTGGTCCAGGGAACACGGGCGTGTCAAGGTTGCCACGCGCACGCGCTTCCCCGCTGAACAGGAGCCCAAACAAAACTTTAAACGGGGCTACGGAAAAGGGGAGGGCTTTTTCGGGGACAACCACCACTCACCTCGGTGCCCCCCGTCCCAACTTGAACTTAGAAACCGTCCCCAGCGAAATCCCACGTTCGGGCGAATAACTGTGAATTTTAAGCCCCTTTTCCTCTCAAGCTGGAAACGTGCAAAGTTGGGAAAAGGTGTTCATTTACAGGCATCTCCACTTAGGGACGTCGTAGCACCTTAACTCAGCGGCGTTAGAAAGGTCTGGTCCAGGGGAACACGGGCGTGTCAAGGTTGCCACGCGCACGCGCATCCCCGCTGAACAGGAGCCCAAACAAAACTTTAAACGGGGCTACGGAAAAGGGGAGGGCTTTTCGGGACAACCACCACTCACCTCGGTTCCCCCCATCCAACTTGAATTTAGAAACCGTCCCCAGCCAAATCCCACGTTCGGGGGCAAAACTGCTCGTTTGAGGCCACATTTCAATGATACTGGAAACTTACATTCAAAGTTGGGAAAAGGTGTTCATTTACAGGCATCTCCACTTAGGACGTCGTAGCACCTTAACTCAGGCGGCGTTAGAAAGGTCTGGTCCAGGGGAACACGGGCGTGTCAAGGTTGCCACGCGCACGCGCATCCCCGCTAAACAGGAGCCCAAACAAAACTTTAAACGGGGCTACGGAAAAGGGGAGAGCTTTTTCGGGGACAAACACCACTCACGTCGGTGCCCCCTGTTCCAACTTGAATTTAGAAACCGTCCTCAACAAAATCCCACGTTCGGGTGAATAACTGTGAATTTTAAGGCACATGCCTCTCTGGGCTGGGAGAGTGCATTCAAATAGGAGAAATTGGCTTCATTTAGAGGCATCCCCACTTGGGGACGTCGTAGCACCTTAACTCAGGTGGCGTTAGAAAGGTCTGGTCCAGGGGAACACGGGCGTGTCATGTTTGCCACGCGCACGCGCATCCCCGTTGAACAGGAGCCCAAACAAAACTTTAAACGGGGCTACGGAAAAGGGGAGGGCTTTTTCGGGACAACCACCACTCACCTCGGTGCCCCCCATCCCAACTTGATTTAGAAACCGTCCCCAGCCAAATCCCACGTTCGGGGGCAAAACTGCACGTTTGAGGCCACATTTTCAATGATACTGGAAACTTACATTCAAAGTTGGGAAATGTGCTCATCTACAGGCATCCCCACTTGGGGACGTCGTAGCACCTTAACTCAGGCGGCGTTAGAAAGGTCTGGTCCAGGGAACACGGGCGTGTCAAGGTTGCCACGCGCACGCGCTTCCCCGCTGAACAGGAGCCCAAACAAACTTTAAACGGGCTACGGAAAAGGGGAGGGCTTTTTCGGGGACAACCACCACTCACCTCGGTGCCCCCCGTCCCAACTTGAACTTAGAAACCGTCCCCAGCGAAATCCCACGTTCGGGCGAATAACTGTGAATTTTAAGCCCCTTTTCCTCTCAAGCTGGAAACGTGCAAAGTTGGGAAAAGGTGTTCATTTACAGGCATCTCCACTTAGGGACGTCGTAGCACCTTAACTCAGGCGGCGTTAGAAAGGTCTGGTCCAGGGGAACACGGGCGTGTCAAGGTTGCCACGCGCACGCGCATCCCGCTGAACAGGAGCCCAAACAAAACTTTAAACGGGGCTACGGAAAAGGGGAGGGCTTTTTCGGGGACAACCACCACTCACCTCGGTGCCCCCATCCCAACTTGAATATAGAAACCGTCCCCAGCCAAATCCCACGTTCGGGGCAAAACTGCTCGTTTGAGGCCACATTTTCAATGATACTGGAAACTTACATTCAAAGTGGGAAAATGTGCTCATCTACAGGCATCCCCACTTGGGGACGTCGTAGCACCTTGACTCAGGCGGCGTTGAAAGGTCTGGACCAGGGGAACACGGGTGTCAAGTTTGCCACGCGCACGCGCTTCCCCGCTGAACAGGAGCCCAAACAGAACTTTAAACGGGGCTACGGAAAAGGGGAGGGCTTTTTCGGGACAACCACCACTCACCTCGGTGCCCCCCATCCCAACTTGAATATAGAAACCGTCCCCAGCCAAATCCCACGTTCGGGGGCAAAACTGCTCGTTTGAGGCCACATTTTCAATGATACTGGAAACTTACATTCAAAGTTGGAAAATGTGCTCATCTACAGGCATCCCCACTTGGGGACGTCGTAGCACCTTGACTCAGGCGGCGTTGGAAAGGTCTGGACCAGGGAACACGGGGGTGTCAAGTTTGCCACGCGCACGCGCTTCCCCGCTGAACAGAGCCCAAACAAAACTTTAAACGGGGCTACGGAAAAGGGAGAGCTTTTTCGGGGACAACCACCACTCACCTCGGTGCCCCCCCATCCCAACTTGAATATAGAAACCGTCCCCAGCCAAATCCACGTTCGGGCGAATAACTGTGAATTTAAGCCCCTTTTCTCTCAAGCTGGAAACGTGCAAAGTTGGGAAAAGGTGTTCATTTAGAGGCATCTCCACTTAGGGACGTCGTAGCACCTTAACTCAGCGGCGTTGGAAAGGTCTGGTCCAGGGGAACACGGGGGTGTCAAGGTTGCCACGCGCACGCGCTTCCCCGCTGAACAGGAGCCCAAACAAAACTTTAAACGGGGCTACGGAAAAGGGAGGGCTTTTTCGGGGACAACCCACCACTCACCTCGGTGCCCCCCGTCCCAACTTGAACTTAGAAACCGTCCCCAGCGAAATCCCACGTTCGGGCGAATAACTGTGAATTTTAAGCCCTTTTTCTCTCAAGCTGGAAACGTGCAAAGTTGGGAAAAGGTGTTCATTTAGAGGCATCTCACTTAGGGACGTCGTAGCACCTTAACTCAGGCGGCGTTGGAAAGGTCTGGTCCAGGGGAACACGGGGGTGTCAAGGTTGCCACGCGCACGCGCATCTCCGCGACGCTGCGAGCGAAACAAATTTTCAAACGCGCACACCGAAATGGGGACACTTTTTTCGGGGACAAACACCACTCACCTCGGTGCCCCCCATCCCAACTTGAATATAGAAACCGTCCCCAGCCAAATCCCACGTTCGGGCGAATAACTGTGAATTTTAAGCCCCTTTTCCTCTCAAGCTGGAAACGTGCAAAGTTGGAAAAGGTGTTCATTTAGAGGCATCTCCACTTAGGGACGTCGTAGCACCTTAACTCAGGCGGCGTTGGAAAGGTCTGGTCCAGGGAACACGGGGTGTCAAGGTTGCCACGCGCACGCGCATCTCCGCGACGCTGCGAGCGAAACAAATTTTCAAACGCGCACACCGAAATGGGGACACTTTTTTCGGGGAAAATAACCACACACACCGCTGCCCCTTGCCCTCACTTGAAGAACAAAACCATCCCCAGCCAAATCACACGTTCGGGCGCCAAACGGTGCATTTGACACCCACAAAATACAAGTCAAACACACTCTC
>NW_027120346.1:50000-52500 GCF_038355195.1 Osmerus mordax | reverse complement strand
GCTACCGAATTGGAAACCATCAATCCTGGGAAAATAACAACTCACACGTGTGCCCCTTATGCTAACTTGAATTTAGAAACCGTCCTCAACAAAATCCCACGTTCGGGCGCAAAACTGCACGTTTGAGGCCACATTTTCAATGATGCTGGAAACTTACATTCAAAGCTGGGAAAATGTGCTCATCTACAGGCATCCCCACTTAGGGACGTCGTAGCACCTTGACTCGGGTGGCGTTGGAAAGGTCTGGTCCAGGGGAACACGGGCGTGTCAAGGTTGCCACGCGCACGCGCATCCCCGCTAAACAGGAGCCCAAACAAAACTTTAAACGGAGCTACCGAATTGGAAACCATCAATCCTGGGAAAATAACAACTCACACGTGTGCCCCTTATGCTAACTTGAATTTAGAAACCGTCCTCAACAAAATCCCACGTTCGGGCGCAAAACTGCACGTTTGAGGCCACATTTTCAATGATGCTGGAAACTTACATTCAAAGCTGGGAAAATGTGCTCATCTACAGGCATCCCCATTTAGGGACGTCGTAGCACCTTGACTCGGGTGGCGTTAGAAAGGTCTGGTCCAGGGGAACACGGGCGTGTCAAGGTTGCCACGCGCACGCGCATCCCCGCTGAACAGGAGCCCAAACAAAACTTTAAACGGGGCTACGGAAAAGGGGAGGGCTTTTTCGGGGACAACCACCACTCACCTCGGTTCCCCCCATCCCAACTTGAATTTAGAAACCGTCCCCAGCCAAATCCCACGTTCGGGGGCAAAACTGCTCGTTTGAGGCCACATTTTCAATGATACTGGAAACTTACATTCAAAGTTGGGAAAAGGTGTTCATTTACAGGCATCTCCACTTAGGGACGTCGTAGCACCTTAACTCAGGCGGCGTTAGAAAGGTCTGGTCCAGGGGAACACGGGCGTGTCAAGGTTGCCACGCGCACGCGCATCCCCGCTAAACAGGAGCCCAAACAAAACTTTAAACGGGGCTACGGAAAAGGGGAGAGCTTTTTCGGGGACAAACACCACTCACGTCGGTGCCCCCTGTTCCAACTTGAATTTAGAAACCGTCCTCAACAAAATCCCACGTTCGGGTGAATAACTGTGAATTTTAAGGCACATGCCTCTCTGGGCTGGGAGAGTGCATTCAAATAGGAGAAATTGGCTTCATTTAGAGGCATCCCCACTTGGGGACGTCGTAGCACCTTAACTCAGGTGGCGTTAGAAAGGTCTGGTCCAGGGGAACACGGGCGTGTCATGTTTGCCACGCGCACGCGCATCCCCGTTGAACAGGAGCCCAAACAAAACTTTAAACGGGGCTACGGAAAAGGGGAGGGCTTTTTCGGGGACAACCACCACTCACCTCGGTGCCCCCCATCCCAACTTGAATTTAGAAACCGTCCCCAGCCAAATCCCACGTTCGGGGGCAAAACTGCACGTTTGAGGCCACATTTTCAATGATACTGGAAACTTACATTCAAAGTTGGGAAAAGGTGTTCATTTACAGGCATCCCCACTTGGGGACGTCGTAGCACCTTAACTCAGGCGGCGTTAGAAAGGTCTGGTCCAGGGGAACACGGGCGTGTCAAGGTTGCCACGCGCACGCGCTTCCCCGCTGAACAGGAGCCCAAACAAAACTTTAAACGGGGCTACGGAAAAGGGGAGGGCTTTTTCGGGGACAACCACCACTCACCTCGGTGCCCCCCGTCCCAACTTGAACTTAGAAACCGTCCCCAGCGAAATCCCACGTTCGGGCGAATAACTGTGAATTTTAAGCCCCTTTTCCTCTCAAGCTGGAAACGTGCAAAGTTGGGAAAAGGTGTTCATTTACAGGCATCTCCACTTAGGGACGTCGTAGCACCTTAACTCAGGCGGCGTTAGAAAGGTCTGGTCCAGGGGAACACGGGCGTGTCAAGGTTGCCACGCGCACGCGCATCCCCGCTGAACAGGAGCCCAAACAAAACTTTAAACGGGGCTACGGAAAAGGGGAGGGCTTTTTCGGGGACAACCACCACTCACCTCGGTGCCCCCCATCCCAACTTGAATATAGAAACCGTCCCCAGCCAAATCCCACGTTCGGGGGCAAAACTGCTCGTTTGAGGCCACATTTTCAATGATACTGGAAACTTACATTCAAAGTTGGGAAAATGTGCTCATCTACAGGCATCCCCACTTGGGGACGTCGTAGCACCTTGACTCAGGCGGCGTTGGAAAGGTCTGGACCAGGGGAACACGGGGGTGTCAAGTTTGCCACGCGCACGCGCTTCCCCGCTGAACAGGAGCCCAAACAGAACTTTAAACGGGGCTACGGAAAAGGGGAGGGCTTTTTCGGGGACAACCACCACTCACCTCGGTGCCCCCCATCCCAACTTGAATATAGAAACCGTCCCCAGCCAAATCCCACGTTCGGGGGCAAAACTGCTCGTTTGAGGCCACATTTTCAATGATACTGGAAACTTACATTCAAAGTTGGGAAAATGTGCTCATCTACAGGCATC
>NW_027120346.1:35000-40000 GCF_038355195.1 Osmerus mordax | reverse complement strand
ATACACCATATGTGTAGTATGGGCAAAACCACTGTAAAGTCATACTGCCATTGACTTCCATTCATTTTCCCAGGATGACTTATATACTCTATGGTAGCTGTCTGGTGGACTGGGGGCCGCGACAATGTTACGCTTGTAAGTCAGAAGCTGGGAAATGCACTGCGAAGCTGGGAAAACCGTTTTTCGAGCTCATTTTCGGTTCCGCCCAACGGATTTTGATCAAAATAGGCTCATTCGAAAGGTATTAACCGGGGGCACACGGAAAACCGGGACTAATAACGCGCACGTGCGCGTGCGCGAAACGGGAAGCAAAAGAAAACTTCAATCGGAGCTACAACCGTGAACCGTCGCAGATAGGGCGGAAATTTCAACGCACGTCGCTGCGTCTCACTCCAACTTAAATAACAAAACTGTCCCCAGCGAAATCGGTTGGATAAAACGGAAACGGGAAGCGAAAGAAAACGTTAAACGTCAACACCGAAATGGCTATCGTCAATTCCAATGTGAAAACAACTCGCACGTATGTGTCTTACTCTAAAGCAGTGTATAAAACTATCCCCAGCCAAATCAGAGCTACGCAACGAAAACGGGAAGCGAAACAAAACTTTAAACGGAGCTACCGAATTGGAAATCATCAATCCTGGGAAAATAACAACTCACACGTGTGCCCCTTATTCTAACTTGAATTTAGAAACCGTCCTCAACAAAATCCCACGTTCGGGTGAATAACTGTGAATTTTAAGGCACATGCCTCTCTGGGCTGGGAGAGTGCATTCAAATAGGAGAAATTGGCTTCATTTAGAGGCATCTCCACTTAGGGACGTCGTAGCACCTTAACTCGGGTGGCGTTGGAAAGGTCTGGTCCAGGGGAACACGGGCGTGTCAAGTTTGCCACGCGCACGCGCATCCCCGCTAAACAGGGGCCAAAACAAAACTTTAAACGGAGCTACCGAATTGGAAACCATCAATCCTGGGAAAATAACAACTCACACGTGTGCCCCTTATGCTAACTTGAATTTAGAAACCGTCCTCAACAAAATCCCACGTTCGGGCGCAAAACTGCACGTTTGAGGCCACATTTTCAATGATGCTGGAAACTTACATTCAAAGCTGGGAAAATGTGCTCATCTACAGGCATCCCCACTTAGGGACGTCGTAGCACCTTGACTCGGGTGGCGTTGGAAAGGTCTGGTCCAGGGGAACACGGGCGTGTCAAGGTTGCCACGCGCACGCGCATCCCCGCTAAACAGGAGCCCAAACAAAACTTTAAACGGAGCTACCGAATTGGAAACCATCAATCCTGGGAAAATAACAACTCACACGTGTGCCCCTTATGCTAACTTGAATTTAGAAACCGTCCTCAACAAAATCCCACGTTCGGGCGCAAAACTGCACGTTTGAGGCCACATTTTCAATGATGCTGGAAACTTACATTCAAAGCTGGGAAAATGTGCTCATCTACAGGCATCCCCATTTAGGGACGTCGTAGCACCTTGACTCGGGTGGCGTTAGAAAGGTCTGGTCCAGGGGAACACGGGCGTGTCAAGGTTGCCACGCGCACGCGCATCCCCGCTGAACAGGAGCCCAAACAAAACTTTAAACGGGGCTACGGAAAAGGGGAGGGCTTTTTCGGGGACAACCACCACTCACCTCGGTTCCCCCCATCCCAACTTGAATTTAGAAACCGTCCCCAGCCAAATCCCACGTTCGGGGGCAAAACTGCTCGTTTGAGGCCACATTTTCAATGATACTGGAAACTTACATTCAAAGTTGGGAAAAGGTGTTCATTTACAGGCATCTCCACTTAGGGACGTCGTAGCACCTTAACTCAGGCGGCGTTAGAAAGGTCTGGTCCAGGGGAACACGGGCGTGTCAAGGTTGCCACGCGCACGCGCATCCCCGCTAAACAGGAGCCCAAACAAAACTTTAAACGGGGCTACGGAAAAGGGGAGAGCTTTTTCGGGGACAAACACCACTCACGTCGGTGCCCCCTGTTCCAACTTGAATTTAGAAACCGTCCTCAACAAAATCCCACGTTCGGGTGAATAACTGTGAATTTTAAGGCACATGCCTCTCTGGGCTGGGAGAGTGCATTCAAATAGGAGAAATTGGCTTCATTTAGAGGCATCCCCACTTGGGGACGTCGTAGCACCTTAACTCAGGTGGCGTTAGAAAGGTCTGGTCCAGGGGAACACGGGCGTGTCATGTTTGCCACGCGCACGCGCATCCCCGTTGAACAGGAGCCCAAACAAAACTTTAAACGGGGCTACGGAAAAGGGGAGGGCTTTTTCGGGGACAACCACCACTCACCTCGGTGCCCCCCATCCCAACTTGAATTTAGAAACCGTCCCCAGCCAAATCCCACGTTCGGGGGCAAAACTGCACGTTTGAGGCCACATTTTCAATGATACTGGAAACTTACATTCAAAGTTGGGAAAAGGTGTTCATTTACAGGCATCCCCACTTGGGGACGTCGTAGCACCTTAACTCAGGCGGCGTTAGAAAGGTCTGGTCCAGGGGAACACGGGCGTGTCAAGGTTGCCACGCGCACGCGCTTCCCCGCTGAACAGGAGCCCAAACAAAACTTTAAACGGGGCTACGGAAAAGGGGAGGGCTTTTTCGGGGACAACCACCACTCACCTCGGTGCCCCCCGTCCCAACTTGAACTTAGAAACCGTCCCCAGCGAAATCCCACGTTCGGGCGAATAACTGTGAATTTTAAGCCCCTTTTCCTCTCAAGCTGGAAACGTGCAAAGTTGGGAAAAGGTGTTCATTTACAGGCATCTCCACTTAGGGACGTCGTAGCACCTTAACTCAGGCGGCGTTAGAAAGGTCTGGTCCAGGGGAACACGGGCGTGTCAAGGTTGCCACGCGCACGCGCATCCCCGCTGAACAGGAGCCCAAACAAAACTTTAAACGGGGCTACGGAAAAGGGGAGGGCTTTTTCGGGGACAACCACCACTCACCTCGGTTCCCCCCATCCCAACTTGAATTTAGAAACCGTCCCCAGCCAAATCCCACGTTCGGGGGCAAAACTGCTCGTTTGAGGCCACATTTTCAATGATACTGGAAACTTACATTCAAAGTTGGGAAAAGGTGTTCATTTACAGGCATCTCCACTTAGGGACGTCGTAGCACCTTAACTCAGGCGGCGTTAGAAAGGTCTGGTCCAGGGGAACACGGGCGTGTCAAGGTTGCCACGCGCACGCGCATCCCCGCTAAACAGGAGCCCAAACAAAACTTTAAACGGGGCTACGGAAAAGGGGAGAGCTTTTTCGGGGACAAACACCACTCACGTCGGTGCCCCCTGTTCCAACTTGAATTTAGAAACCGTCCTCAACAAAATCCCACGTTCGGGTGAATAACTGTGAATTTTAAGGCACATGCCTCTCTGGGCTGGGAGAGTGCATTCAAATAGGAGAAATTGGCTTCATTTAGAGGCATCCCCACTTGGGGACGTCGTAGCACCTTAACTCAGGTGGCGTTAGAAAGGTCTGGTCCAGGGGAACACGGGCGTGTCATGTTTGCCACGCGCACGCGCATCCCCGTTGAACAGGAGCCCAAACAAAACTTTAAACGGGGCTACGGAAAAGGGGAGGGCTTTTTCGGGGACAACCACCACTCACCTCGGTGCCCCCCATCCCAACTTGAATTTAGAAACCGTCCCCAGCCAAATCCCACGTTCGGGGGCAAAACTGCACGTTTGAGGCCACATTTTCAATGATACTGGAAACTTACATTCAAAGTTGGGAAAATGTGCTCATCTACAGGCATCCCCACTTGGGGACGTCGTAGCACCTTAACTCAGGCGGCGTTAGAAAGGTCTGGTCCAGGGGAACACGGGCGTGTCAAGGTTGCCACGCGCACGCGCTTCCCCGCTGAACAGGAGCCCAAACAAAACTTTAAACGGGGCTACGGAAAAGGGGAGGGCTTTTTCGGGGACAACCACCACTCACCTCGGTGCCCCCCGTCCCAACTTGAACTTAGAAACCGTCCCCAGCGAAATCCCACGTTCGGGCGAATAACTGTGAATTTTAAGCCCCTTTTCCTCTCAAGCTGGAAACGTGCAAAGTTGGGAAAAGGTGTTCATTTACAGGCATCTCCACTTAGGGACGTCGTAGCACCTTAACTCAGGCGGCGTTAGAAAGGTCTGGTCCAGGGGAACACGGGCGTGTCAAGGTTGCCACGCGCACGCGCATCCCCGCTGAACAGGAGCCCAAACAAAACTTTAAACGGGGCTACGGAAAAGGGGAGGGCTTTTTCGGGGACAACCACCACTCACCTCGGTGCCCCCCATCCCAACTTGAATATAGAAACCGTCCCCAGCCAAATCCCACGTTCGGGGGCAAAACTGCTCGTTTGAGGCCACATTTTCAATGATACTGGAAACTTACATTCAAAGTTGGGAAAATGTGCTCATCTACAGGCATCCCCACTTGGGGACGTCGTAGCACCTTGACTCAGGCGGCGTTGGAAAGGTCTGGACCAGGGGAACACGGGGGTGTCAAGTTTGCCACGCGCACGCGCTTCCCCGCTGAACAGGAGCCCAAACAGAACTTTAAACGGGGCTACGGAAAAGGGGAGGGCTTTTTCGGGGACAACCACCACTCACCTCGGTGCCCCCCATCCCAACTTGAATATAGAAACCGTCCCCAGCCAAATCCCACGTTCGGGGGCAAAACTGCTCGTTTGAGGCCACATTTTCAATGATACTGGAAACTTACATTCAAAGTTGGGAAAATGTGCTCATCTACAGGCATCCCCACTTGGGGACGTCGTAGCACCTTAACTCAGGCGGCGTTAGAAAGGTCTGGTCCAGGGGAACACGGGCGTGTCAAGGTTGCCACGCGCACGCGCTTCCCCGTTGAACAGGAGCCCAAACAAAACTTTAAACGGGGCTACGGAAAAGGGGAGGGCTTTTTCGGGGACAACCACCACTCACCTCGGTGCCCCCCGTCCCAACTTGAATTTAGAAACCGTCCCCAGCGAAATCCCACGTT
>NW_027120346.1:20000-25000 GCF_038355195.1 Osmerus mordax | reverse complement strand
CTACAACCGTGAACCGTCGCAGATAGGGCGGAAATTTCAACGCACGTCGCTGCGTCTCACTCCAACTTAAATAACAAAACTGTCCCCAGCGAAATCGGTTGGATAAAACGGAAACGGGAAGCGAAAGAAAACGTTAAACGTCAACACCGAAATGGCTATCGTCAATTCCAATGTGAAAACAACTCGCACGTATGTGTCTTACTCTAAAGCAGTGTATAAAACTATCCCCAGCCAAATCAGAGCTACGCAACGAAAACGGGAAGCGAAACAAAACTTTAAACGGAGCTACCGAATTGGAAATCATCAATCCTGGGAAAATAACAACTCACACGTGTGCCCCTTATTCTAACTTGAATTTAGAAACCGTCCTCAACAAAATCCCACGTTCGGGTGAATAACTGTGAATTTTAAGGCACATGCCTCTCTGGGCTGGGAGAGTGCATTCAAATAGGAGAAATTGGCTTCATTTAGAGGCATCTCCACTTAGGGACGTCGTAGCACCTTAACTCGGGTGGCGTTGGAAAGGTCTGGTCCAGGGGAACACGGGCGTGTCAAGTTTGCCACGCGCACGCGCATCCCCGCTAAACAGGGGCCAAAACAAAACTTTAAACGGAGCTACCGAATTGGAAACCATCAATCCTGGGAAAATAACAACTCACACGTGTGCCCCTTATGCTAACTTGAATTTAGAAACCGTCCTCAACAAAATCCCACGTTCGGGCGCAAAACTGCACGTTTGAGGCCACATTTTCAATGATGCTGGAAACTTACATTCAAAGCTGGGAAAATGTGCTCATCTACAGGCATCCCCACTTAGGGACGTCGTAGCACCTTGACTCGGGTGGCGTTGGAAAGGTCTGGTCCAGGGGAACACGGGCGTGTCAAGGTTGCCACGCGCACGCGCATCCCCGCTAAACAGGAGCCCAAACAAAACTTTAAACGGAGCTACCGAATTGGAAACCATCAATCCTGGGAAAATAACAACTCACACGTGTGCCCCTTATGCTAACTTGAATTTAGAAACCGTCCTCAACAAAATCCCACGTTCGGGCGCAAAACTGCACGTTTGAGGCCACATTTTCAATGATGCTGGAAACTTACATTCAAAGCTGGGAAAATGTGCTCATCTACAGGCATCCCCATTTAGGGACGTCGTAGCACCTTGACTCGGGTGGCGTTAGAAAGGTCTGGTCCAGGGGAACACGGGCGTGTCAAGGTTGCCACGCGCACGCGCATCCCCGCTGAACAGGAGCCCAAACAAAACTTTAAACGGGGCTACGGAAAAGGGGAGGGCTTTTTCGGGGACAACCACCACTCACCTCGGTTCCCCCCATCCCAACTTGAATTTAGAAACCGTCCCCAGCCAAATCCCACGTTCGGGGGCAAAACTGCTCGTTTGAGGCCACATTTTCAATGATACTGGAAACTTACATTCAAAGTTGGGAAAAGGTGTTCATTTACAGGCATCTCCACTTAGGGACGTCGTAGCACCTTAACTCAGGCGGCGTTAGAAAGGTCTGGTCCAGGGGAACACGGGCGTGTCAAGGTTGCCACGCGCACGCGCATCCCCGCTAAACAGGAGCCCAAACAAAACTTTAAACGGGGCTACGGAAAAGGGGAGAGCTTTTTCGGGGACAAACACCACTCACGTCGGTGCCCCCTGTTCCAACTTGAATTTAGAAACCGTCCTCAACAAAATCCCACGTTCGGGTGAATAACTGTGAATTTTAAGGCACATGCCTCTCTGGGCTGGGAGAGTGCATTCAAATAGGAGAAATTGGCTTCATTTAGAGGCATCCCCACTTGGGGACGTCGTAGCACCTTAACTCAGGTGGCGTTAGAAAGGTCTGGTCCAGGGGAACACGGGCGTGTCATGTTTGCCACGCGCACGCGCATCCCCGTTGAACAGGAGCCCAAACAAAACTTTAAACGGGGCTACGGAAAAGGGGAGGGCTTTTTCGGGGACAACCACCACTCACCTCGGTGCCCCCCATCCCAACTTGAATTTAGAAACCGTCCCCAGCCAAATCCCACGTTCGGGGGCAAAACTGCACGTTTGAGGCCACATTTTCAATGATACTGGAAACTTACATTCAAAGTTGGGAAAAGGTGTTCATTTACAGGCATCCCCACTTGGGGACGTCGTAGCACCTTAACTCAGGCGGCGTTAGAAAGGTCTGGTCCAGGGGAACACGGGCGTGTCAAGGTTGCCACGCGCACGCGCTTCCCCGCTGAACAGGAGCCCAAACAAAACTTTAAACGGGGCTACGGAAAAGGGGAGGGCTTTTTCGGGGACAACCACCACTCACCTCGGTGCCCCCCGTCCCAACTTGAACTTAGAAACCGTCCCCAGCGAAATCCCACGTTCGGGCGAATAACTGTGAATTTTAAGCCCCTTTTCCTCTCAAGCTGGAAACGTGCAAAGTTGGGAAAAGGTGTTCATTTACAGGCATCTCCACTTAGGGACGTCGTAGCACCTTAACTCAGGCGGCGTTAGAAAGGTCTGGTCCAGGGGAACACGGGCGTGTCAAGGTTGCCACGCGCACGCGCATCCCCGCTGAACAGGAGCCCAAACAAAACTTTAAACGGGGCTACGGAAAAGGGGAGGGCTTTTTCGGGGACAACCACCACTCACCTCGGTTCCCCCCATCCCAACTTGAATTTAGAAACCGTCCCCAGCCAAATCCCACGTTCGGGGGCAAAACTGCTCGTTTGAGGCCACATTTTCAATGATACTGGAAACTTACATTCAAAGTTGGGAAAAGGTGTTCATTTACAGGCATCTCCACTTAGGGACGTCGTAGCACCTTAACTCAGGCGGCGTTAGAAAGGTCTGGTCCAGGGGAACACGGGCGTGTCAAGGTTGCCACGCGCACGCGCATCCCCGCTAAACAGGAGCCCAAACAAAACTTTAAACGGGGCTACGGAAAAGGGGAGAGCTTTTTCGGGGACAAACACCACTCACGTCGGTGCCCCCTGTTCCAACTTGAATTTAGAAACCGTCCTCAACAAAATCCCACGTTCGGGTGAATAACTGTGAATTTTAAGGCACATGCCTCTCTGGGCTGGGAGAGTGCATTCAAATAGGAGAAATTGGCTTCATTTAGAGGCATCCCCACTTGGGGACGTCGTAGCACCTTAACTCAGGTGGCGTTAGAAAGGTCTGGTCCAGGGGAACACGGGCGTGTCATGTTTGCCACGCGCACGCGCATCCCCGTTGAACAGGAGCCCAAACAAAACTTTAAACGGGGCTACGGAAAAGGGGAGGGCTTTTTCGGGGACAACCACCACTCACCTCGGTGCCCCCCATCCCAACTTGAATTTAGAAACCGTCCCCAGCCAAATCCCACGTTCGGGGGCAAAACTGCACGTTTGAGGCCACATTTTCAATGATACTGGAAACTTACATTCAAAGTTGGGAAAATGTGCTCATCTACAGGCATCCCCACTTGGGGACGTCGTAGCACCTTAACTCAGGCGGCGTTAGAAAGGTCTGGTCCAGGGGAACACGGGCGTGTCAAGGTTGCCACGCGCACGCGCTTCCCCGCTGAACAGGAGCCCAAACAAAACTTTAAACGGGGCTACGGAAAAGGGGAGGGCTTTTTCGGGGACAACCACCACTCACCTCGGTGCCCCCCGTCCCAACTTGAACTTAGAAACCGTCCCCAGCGAAATCCCACGTTCGGGCGAATAACTGTGAATTTTAAGCCCCTTTTCCTCTCAAGCTGGAAACGTGCAAAGTTGGGAAAAGGTGTTCATTTACAGGCATCTCCACTTAGGGACGTCGTAGCACCTTAACTCAGGCGGCGTTAGAAAGGTCTGGTCCAGGGGAACACGGGCGTGTCAAGGTTGCCACGCGCACGCGCATCCCCGCTGAACAGGAGCCCAAACAAAACTTTAAACGGGGCTACGGAAAAGGGGAGGGCTTTTTCGGGGACAACCACCACTCACCTCGGTGCCCCCCATCCCAACTTGAATATAGAAACCGTCCCCAGCCAAATCCCACGTTCGGGGGCAAAACTGCTCGTTTGAGGCCACATTTTCAATGATACTGGAAACTTACATTCAAAGTTGGGAAAATGTGCTCATCTACAGGCATCCCCACTTGGGGACGTCGTAGCACCTTGACTCAGGCGGCGTTGGAAAGGTCTGGACCAGGGGAACACGGGGGTGTCAAGTTTGCCACGCGCACGCGCTTCCCCGCTGAACAGGAGCCCAAACAGAACTTTAAACGGGGCTACGGAAAAGGGGAGGGCTTTTTCGGGGACAACCACCACTCACCTCGGTGCCCCCCATCCCAACTTGAATATAGAAACCGTCCCCAGCCAAATCCCACGTTCGGGGGCAAAACTGCTCGTTTGAGGCCACATTTTCAATGATACTGGAAACTTACATTCAAAGTTGGGAAAATGTGCTCATCTACAGGCATCCCCACTTGGGGACGTCGTAGCACCTTAACTCAGGCGGCGTTAGAAAGGTCTGGTCCAGGGGAACACGGGCGTGTCAAGGTTGCCACGCGCACGCGCTTCCCCGTTGAACAGGAGCCCAAACAAAACTTTAAACGGGGCTACGGAAAAGGGGAGGGCTTTTTCGGGGACAACCACCACTCACCTCGGTGCCCCCCGTCCCAACTTGAATTTAGAAACCGTCCCCAGCGAAATCCCACGTTCGGGCGAATAACTGTGAATTTTAAGCCCCTTTTCCTCTCAAGCTGGAAACGTGCAAAGTTGGGAAAAGGTGTTCATTTAGAGGCATCTCCACTTAGGGACGTCGTAGCACCTTAACTCAGGCGGCGTTGGAAAGGTCTGGTCCAGGGGAACACGGGGGTGTCAAGGTTGCCACGCGCACGCGCATCTCCGCGACGCTGCGAGCGAAACAAATTTTCAAACGCGCACACCGAAATGGGGACACTTTTTTCGGGGACAAACACCACTCACCTCGGTGCCCCCCATCCCAACTTGAATATAGAAACCGTCCCCAGCCAAATCCCACGTTCGGGC